>NC_056630.2:57686265-57986265 GCF_002870075.4 Lactuca sativa
TTAATATGTTTTATTTTAAATTCAAATTTTAAATTTCAAATTTAAATAAATTTTGGTTTAAAACTTCATATTTAATTTTTTTTTATTTTATCCAATCTGTATAACATACAGGTCTTATAACTAGTGACTTATTAAATTGGATATAGACGTATTCTACAAAACTTGTTGGAAGCTGATAGATTAACTTGAAAACTATAACTTTTATTTATATATAAGTGTTCGGAAAAAAATATTTGGATGTTTTTAAAACATGTAAAAGTACAAAAAATGACTCGTCTAAAACGCTTCATTGATTTTGAAAAATGGTCATTAAGGAAATATGCATAATTATATTTTTTTTTTTGGTTAAACGCTACTTGAAGTAGTTTTTGAATTGATGTTTTTTGTTTTAACCAATGTTGTAAAAATCAGTCTAGGCGGTGCGTAGGCGCCAGACAACATCTTACAGTCTACGATTAAGGTAACTTGGTTGAATTAATCAGAGTCGGTCTTAGGGGTCCTAGGCGGTCTAAGCCGTTCAAAAAGCCAGACATTCAAGATTTCAAAAAAAAAAAAAAACCGATATTATTCAAATGTATGATAATCGGTGACTAAATTGTGATGATTGATGACTAAAAGTACGAAAAAGAACATCGATTAGCCTATAAATTATGATATATGGTGAATTAAATATTTAGATGATTAAATATGTAAATGTTTTATGGTTATATACTTACGTTGTTACGATATAGGTAATATTTATCTTTTAAAAGTGAAGTCTATGACAATTTAGGATCTTCGTCTAGATGCCGATCAATCCCCGCCTAAAACGATTAATCATTTAACCCCGTTTCGATCGTCCGGCCACTGCCTAATGACTTTTATAATCTTGTTTTAGCTAAAAGCTGTACAAATTCTCTTTCTTTATCTATAGGCTTATTATAATCAAATGAAACGTAGATAATCAAATAAATAAAATTCAAACACTTCAAATAAATAAAAAACAAACAATAAACATACCTAACAATATGTTATTAAAATAAAATGAACCATTTATAATAAGCCTCAAAACCATATATATATATATATATATATATATATATATATATATATATATATATATATATATATATATATATATATATATATATATATATATATATATATATATATATATATATATATATATATATGCTAGAGTATTTTGACTTGGTTTCATAATCACTACAATAAAATAAAAGATAGGAGTGGATTTCTCTTACCATTAAAAACTGATATGTTTCCTAATCCAGTTAATTTAGGTTTGTTCCTTTGCCGTCTCGAGCGCTTGACAAAGAATTCTGATTTCTTTCCCTTTTATAGGTCGTATTATACCTCCCGGGATGATGGAATAAGAAGGATGGTCGAGTAAGCCCCTTAAACGTTCTGCCCTTACTTATTAAATTTTTGGAGATTTGAAAACACAAGGGATGTAATATCCTAAGTTACTATTCTAAATCAAGGGATTGTTACCGAAAATAACACTAACCTTCAATTGTTTGAACTTCAAGATGTTATTAGGGTTCATAAGGTTCTATTGGATTTGATGATTGCTTATTAATTACTTGTTTATAATTTGAAAACAAGTATTTAGATGGTTCTTAAACACACCTATATACAAATATTTCAAATAAATGTCACCTAATTGTAGAAACAATGGTTTAGACCATATTTGTTAAACTATGAATAAACTTGTAAGCTACAAGTTTTAGTAAAATAATTTATATATTAGTAATAAATAGAAATATTTATGTGCTTAGTTTGAAAATAAAAACTTAAAATTTGATTATCTCCTATAAAGAATTCTTTAGGTAAATAATGATTATATTTCAATTAGCAATGGGAAATTATCATATGAATCATTTAGTAAAATTTGTGAATAAGAACATGAACATACAATATCAATTATTGAATTATTTCAACTGCCAATTCATTTAGACATATAACAATGTTCTATGCATTGGTTATGTTCTTTATTTCTTGTTTATCATAAACTAATCGATCTATGTTTGATCTCCCAGATCATGGTTTGGAAGCTTAGTGAGAGCTCTTACCTCATGGTAGCTTTCGGAGTTGCATGCTAGCGTTTATCGATGCAATTGGAAAGAGCATTTGTAGTCGAACCATTTTAAGTAAAATTAATGTAATAAATATATATTAGATATAAATAACTACTAAAAATGATACTTTACATGTTCGTAATATGTACCATGATTTGAACCTAGGATGCATAAGTGAGAAAATTTTGATGACATGTGATGAAAAAGGATTATGAAATGGTTGTAAATATATAAGCAAGGAGATAAAGAAATAAACAAGTGTATCTAATCATTTAATAAGGTTAAACACCAAATTTAGTTATCTACATATTTTGGATCAAAGCATGTCATGAACTAAAGAATCGAGACTAAATAGATACTTAGTCTCTCATGTGAGTATATAGTGTTGTTTTACTGCTAATCATGTAAAAAAGCTACTTATTTTCATACATAAAATACATATTCATGTGAAGCATTTTTATATATGAAACATACATATAAATGCAAAGATGCAAAGTTATGCTTATAGAATGCATGACAATTTATTGAATGGTGTGGACTACATCATGGAAACGTACTATAAATATAATTCTTATTAAATTTCTCATTCAATTCGACATGTATAACGTACAATGATATTGAAAGAAAATGAAATAAGTAATGAGCAAAATACCAAAGTGTAGGCTCGTTATTTTTATGTCCTGGAGGATGAGTATGCCATTTTAAACTATCTAGACACATGTTTTCCCTGCTATGGTTACGACTATTGCATAAATTAGGTTCCAAAGGATTGGAATATATTTTTAATGGTGTTAGGATTATGTTTGATCGAAACAATTAAGAAACACACATGCATGATAGATAAAGAATATATATTACTTGTCATGAATCGAAAATGAACTATAAAAGAATAAACCCAACCATAGAACTTCATGACGGGTGCACTCATGATGTTGTAGATTTGAGTTCCACAAAATTATAAGATTACTCGTTGCTTTCTACCATGCTTGGACACATGAGAGTGATCTTTATGCTATAATAGTCAGTTACAAACGAAGATTTTATCTTTTAGTATGATAAATCCCAAAACTCAAGATTAATAAAGAAACCGGTTAGATGTCCTCTACAACTCACCAATTTTGGAGATAAGGTCAAGGTTACAGGGGGATAGGATTATATCCTTAATTAAAAGTATCAAGGGTCTTAGGGTAAGCTATATTGGGCTCCTTTTCATGCAAAGGGAAAAGTACCTAATATAACACCTTTTCCTTATATTAGGAAGCTATGATGGCCTAATTATTTTTCAACCCATAATTGATATGAAACAGGATAACATAGGTTGTATAAGGGATTTAGACCAATAGTGATGTATACAAAGGGATATTAAGGACCTTCATGTCCTATGATATTATTGTTCTAATTTCAACATTCTTAATATTGATATAAAATGTTGGAAAGTTTTGGTTGGTGAAGGATGATTTAGAAATTTATATAGCAATCTAGAAACAAGTTATTGAACCATGTGTTATTTAATAAATGTGCAGCCAACATAATTATCTTGATCATCAAGATCTTTGGGGAACTATCAATTTGCATCAAAATAAGGAATATACTCGAGTAAAAATGTGCTACACTCATGTTCATGGCTTCCACTTCAAGATCCTTTGCTTTTGTAAAATAAATTATTGATACTTATCCAAGGCTCGTAGACCAGTGGATTAGGTTTTAAACGCTTGGTTAAGGTCTTTAAATAGAGTCCCATATTATATGACATGATTACTATCAAATGATGTAAGCATCGATTTCATTAAAATACTCGAATTTCATATCTATTGTAAAGGATGAGGAATACCGTTAATGTCATAGATAACCTTGTATCTGAGAGCTTGATGTTTAAATAGTTTCACCCATGAAAAAAATGCAACTTTCGTTCGATCAAACATGTGAAGCTGAATTTGGATGTTAGTACCATGTGATTAAAAGGGTATTAGTCGAGGGGAATTTGTCATTTGTCGACCATAGTCTTTTTTGCATTTGGAAAGAGATAAAAAAGGAAAGAAAAATTAGGGCATGATTATCATGTAAAAACATAAATTATTTAGATTCAAACTAGATGTTATATCCTATATGTCTACAATGTTAATTTATATGAACCGATAACTATTTATTATATAAGCATATAGAATCGAAACTAACTATATTTGCATGAAAATCTTAATGTCAATTCCTATTAAAAATAACATAACTATATTACATGTTCTCTAGTGTAATCATCATTTATTACATATAACAAAGATCAATGATTAATATAACCTCTAAATTAAACTTAAATGAGTAAGGATTAAGTAGATATAAAATTTATAAATAAGGGATTTGAATATGTCAATTCTAATATCAAGGACCATAAATGTCACTCGGACATTCGAAGGACTATTTATGTAACTCAATCTAGTTTAAAAGAGCACGAGCACTGTCGCTGTCAGAACACATTCTCTTCCTTAATTTCTCTCTCTCCCCATCGTATCTGCGTGTTTCTTGTGTGCTTGCGTGAGGGTTCTCAGCCATGGCGGACCAACCTGTTGGCACAAAAATGGTGAATTCCGCCAAATCCGCCACCGATTCATCATCGGACAAAGGTGGTATTGTTCACAAGATTGTTCTTGGGGTCAAAGCCAGAGACAACAAGGACGACGGTGAAGCGTCAAAGCCGAGGGGTTCCTTGGATCAAAAGCAAACCGAAATGAAGAAGTATCGTGGGGTCCGAATGAGGAAATGGGGCAAGTGGTGCTCTGAAATCCGTGACCCGTTTGAGAAAAAGCGGCTCTGGTTGTTGGTATTTTTGCAGGGACAAAATGATCTTTTAACAAGACAATACACAGAGGACAGAATGGTGAGATGTGTAGGGGACGGTTTCAGTGAATCACAGGAAGGGTAAAGTGGGAAAACAGCTTTAAAGAAAGCTGCAAAGTGGGCTGATGAATACAGAGAGCAAAGAAAAGATACAGCAGATAATAGTAGGCAATGTGTTTCTTTATTCACTGAATAAGAAAAGGAACTTAAAAGAGAGATACAAACAATCGTACACTTGCCTATGCCTTTTAAACTAAAAATTTGCTGGAAAGTAGGAAACAACCTTGACTTCTTGCTAAAGACTAGGGACCACTTACTGGTCTCTGTGACTTATTCTAAGCTAAATAAAAACGTGCATGGATAAAAATTCTGAATTAGTCTCAACATTTCCCCTTTAATTCTGAATCTTCATCACACCAACTAAGTCTCTCATTTCTTCATGCTTCACCCTTGCTAAAGACTTTGTAAGAATGTCTGCTTTCTGGCTTTTCCCACTCACATGTTTTACTGTGATTTCTCCATTTTCAACACACTCCCTGATGAAATGATACCTGATGTCGATATGTTTGCTTCGACCATGAAATACTGGGTTTTTCATTAGATCAAGAGCTGATTGATTGTCCACAAACAATGTCACAGGTGGTACCTTTTGACCTGTGATTTCAGTGAGAAGTCTTCTTAACCATATGCCCTGACATGCTGCCATAGTGGCAGCAATAAACTCAGCTTCACAAGATGAAAGTGCTACTACCCTTTGCTTTTGAGATGCCCATGTGACCAAGTTTCCATTTACATAAAACGCCATTCCCCCTGTGCTTCTTCTGTCATTTATATCTTTGGCCAGATCACTATCAGTATAGCCTGAAATATTGACCTTTTCTTCTTCTTTAGAATAGACTAAACCATGACTTAAGGTTCCTTTTACATATCTAAGGATTCCTTTTACAGCTTGGAGGTGTTTTATGGTGGGCTTCTCCATAAATCGACTAACTACGCCAACAGCAAAGGTTATATCAGGTCTAGTGTGAGTGAGATACCTTAGGCAGCCAACAATGCTTCTGTACTCGGTTGGATTTACCAGCTCCTCATTTCCATCCTTGGTCAAAGAGAGTTTATGCTCCATTGGAGTTTTGGTAGGATTGCAGTCTATCATGCGAGTTTTGATCAGAATGTTCTTGGCATAACCTTCCTGTTTTAACGTGATTCCTTTGTCTTGTTGGTTTACTTCAATTCCCAGGTAGTATGACAGTAGACCAAGATCACTCATTTCGAATCTGGCCTTCATCTCCTTCTTGAACTCTTTTATGTTTTCTGGATTGCTACCTGTAACAAGTAAATCATCTACATATATTCCAATAATCAGACTGCTTCCATTCTTTGTTCTTGTATATACTGAATATTCTTGAGCACACCTTCTGAAACCCAAGCTCTTTAGATACTTGTCTAAGCACGAATTCCAAGCTCTGGGAGCTTGTTTCAAGCCATATAGGGCTTTAGAGAGCTTATACACCTTCCCAGGTTCATTTTTCTTCACGAAGCCTTCAGGTTGCGAGACATAGACTTCTTCAGTTAGGTGCCCATTCAAGAATGCCGACTTCACGTCCAGATGATGTACACGCCACCCATTTGAGCCTGCGAGAGCCAAGATGACTCGGACTGTTTCAATTCTCGCCACCGGAGCGAACACCTCTTCATAGTCGATACCCTGTTTTTGTATGTATCCTTTAGCTACAATTCTGGCTTTGTGCTTCAGGATATTACCTTGTGGATCTCGCTTTACCTTGAATACCCACTTCAGGCCAATTGCTCTTCTTCCTTTTGGTAAATCGACCAGGTTCCAGGTATCATTCTTTTCAATTGAGGCCATTTCATCATTCATAGCCTGTACCCACTCCTTCTTTCGTCTTGCTTCGTCATAACTCGCAGGTTCTTCTTCGTTGCTTACCAACATGAGTTCCTCTGGTGGGAGTTCGATTTCATTGGTGTTTTCGTATAAATCGGACAGTAATCGGTATCGTTTTGGGGCACCGCCACCCGTGGAACTTGAACCGGTACTTGGAGTCGCTACGTGGGTTGAAGAATTTTGTGTAGATGGAGGAATGGGTGTACCCGGCGGTGTGTTGATAGGTGTAGGGATTGGGCTTAAATTTGGTGTTGGATTTATGGGCTGAGTGGAGTCGGCCCAGATGTCATTATTATTGGGTTCCTCGATTTCACCCTCAACTGTATCCGACCTACTTACGTACTCGGATGTATCCGACACCCAATCGCCTTCGTCACTGTAATGCTCCTCACTGAAATCGAAGCCTTCGATGGTGAACGATATACCTGGTGTTGATTTGATCTTCAGTGATTTCTCCCATTCCCATCTCCGATTTTCCTCGAAGATAACATCCCTGCTCACATATATCGCACCGGTATTGGGGTCTAGTAACCTGTGAGCCTTTGAGCCTTTCTCAGTGCCAAGATATACTACTTTCTTACTTCGATCTTCCAATTTCTTGAGATGATTCTTCGCTATTTTCATATGAGCAACACAGCCAAAGACTCTCAGATGACCTACGTGTGGTTTTCTTCCGGTCCATATTTCATACGGTGTGGTCCCATCTAGGGCCTTGGTGCTTAGACGATTTAATACATACACCGCATGACTCACCGCCTCACCCCACAGTGCGTCGGGTACCATCATCGCTTTCAAACAACTCCTGGCCATCTCTAGTACTGTCCGGTTTCGCCTCTCTACTACCCCATTTTGCTGTGGGGAGTAGGGTGCGGTGTATTGGCGTTCCAATCCAGTTTCACTACAATACTCTTCAAATTTCTTAGACAGGAACTCCCCTCCACGATCTGTTCTTAACATTTTTAACTTTTCACCGGTTTCATTCTCCACTTTGCTTCTGAAGTTCGTGAAGGTACGAAAAGCTTCGTCTTTTGTTTTTATAAAAAATACCCACATCACCCTGCTGTAGTCATCAACTAACAGCATAAAATATATGTTGCCTGCAGGTGTTGGTGGTGAGACTGGTCCACAAAGGTCGCCATGGACTAGTTCCAATTTTTTCTTAGCTCTGTAATTTGTGCTTGCTGGGAACGAGCTTCTTGATTGTTTTCCAACAAGACAGCCTTCACACGGTTTGGATGGTATGGCCATCTTTGGCACTCCTTCAATTATTCCTTTTTCTGACATGGATTTCAAAGCAGTGAAGTTTACGTGACCTAGCCTGGTATGCCAAAGCCAGGTTGGGTCTTTGCTTTCACCAACTAGGCATCTTGAGCTGACTTCTCTGAGTTCTATCTTGTACAGGCGGTTTGATGACCTTTGCACCTTCATAAGAAGCCTCATCTTGGAGTCATAAATTCTTAGAATATTTTGCTTGATTCTGATCTCGTCTCCTCCTTCATCAAGTTGGCCAAGACTTATGATATTGCTACACAGATCAGGTATATAATACACTTCTTCTAATTTTCTTTGCTCCCCATTTTTACACTGAAAGGCAATTCTTCCTTTTCCTTCAATTCTCACTTTTGAATTGTTACCAAACCTTACAGTGCCCTGGACTGTGGTGTCTAGTTCCTGAAACTTGCTTCTATTTCCAGTCATGTGGTTGCTGGCCCCTGTGTCCAGATACCACATATTTGAATCAGATGCACTATCTCCATTTGATCTCAGCTTTGGGTTAACATTCTCTTCATTCAAGAATACTTCCCCTGCTTCTTCTTTAGCTTCAAGGGATGACAGCAACAAAGCTGGTTCATTATCTTCCTGGATCAGATTGCTTTCATAATTTCTCTCTTTTCTTGGGTTCTTGCACTCAGCTGCATAGTGCCCGAACTCTTGACAATTGTAACATTGTATGTCACTTTTGTCTTGATTGTGTCCTCCATTTTGACTCCTTTCTTTCTGCTGGTGAGAGCCGCCTCTGCCACGGCCACCTCGACCACTACTTGGACCACCTCTTCCCCGGCCTCTTCCTCTTCCTCGTGAACCACGATTGCCTTTTGGGGCTGACTTAGAACTACCTTCACCCTTCTTCTTGTTTCTTTCAGTCCACTCTTGGTGGGTCAATAGTAACTTTCTCTCCTCTGTATCACCATGTCCCTTCATTCTCTCTTCATGAGCTTTAAGCCTACCGATCACTTCTTCTACTGTCATTTCATCCAGGTCAGCAAACTGTTCAAGGGTTGAGGCTATCTGAAGGAATTTGGCTGGTACTGCCCTAAGTAGCTTCTTCACCACATAGGATTCATCTACAGTATCTCCCAAAGTACGCATGGTACTTACTATGTTTATCACTTTCACAGCGAACTCATCTACTCCTTCTGTTTCCTTCATGTTCAATGATTCAAACTCATACTTCAATGTTTGAATTCTTGCAGTCCTCACCCTGTCTGCTCCCATAAACATGGTCTTCAAAGCGTCCCATGCTTCTTTGGCTGTTTTCTTCTCAGCCAGTGACAACAATAGATCCTCGGGTATTCCTTGATAAATGGCTGCCAATGCCAATTTATCTTTCTTCACTTCCACCACTGTATTGGCTGTTCTAGGTTCAACAGCTTCCCAAACACCTTGGGCCTGCATAAACACCCTCATTTTGATGGCCCATGCAGCATAGTTGGATCTTGACAACATTGGATAATGTAGTGTGACTTGACCATCTTTTTCTCCATTGCTTCCAGACATATCTATCACACGAGGTTGATATTTTGGCATACACCAGGAATGCTCTGATACCAAATGTTGGTATTTTTGCAGGGACAAAATGATCTTTTAACAAGACAATACACAGAGGACAGAATGGTGAGATGTGTAGGGGACGGTTTCAGTGAATCACAGGAAGGGTAAAGTGGGAAAACAGCTTTAAAGAAAGCTGCAAAGTGGGCTGATGAATACAGAGAGCAAAGAAAAGATACAGCAGATAATAGTAGGCAATGTGTTTCTTTATTCACTGAATAAGAAAAGGAACTTAAAAGAGAGATACAAACAATCGTACACTTGCCTATGCCTTTTAAACTAAAAATTTGCTGGAAAGTAGGAAACAACCTTGACTTCTTGCTAAAGACTAGGGACCACTTACTGGTCTCTGTGACTTATTCTAAGCTAAATAAAAACGTGCATGGATAAAAATTCTGAATTAGTCTCAACACTGGTTGGGTACCTATGACACCGCTGAGAAAGCTTTTGAAGCTTACACCAAAAAGAAAGAGGAGCTTAGAAAAAAGGCCGAAAACCAGCAGGTGACACCAGTTTCCAAGGGAGTTCGCGAAGGAAAAAAGGTGGCGAAGCTTGATGATAACCCGACCCGGAAACAGTGCATGGGTGTTCGCAAGACTGAATCGGGTAGATGGAAAGCGAAAATTCGTGACCCAGTTAAGAAATCACATGTTTGGGTTGGTACATTTGATACCGAAGAAGAGGCTTCAGAAGCAATTGAATCAAAGAAGGTGGAATTCGGGTCCTCCCGATCCAATGCCGAAAGTGGGTCGTCTTTGAAGACCCCAAAGACTGAGACTTAAAGTTTGCCTAGTGGTAATGGTGGTGAAATAGCGGTCGTTTAATTATAATTAGGTGAATTGTAGATCGGGAATAAATAAAACAAGCCACCATTGTAGCTAGGGTAGGTTCAGTTATGCTATATGATTATGAAATGATGAATAAATGATATAATAATGATCTCCGTTTGATGTTTTTATCTATTTCATTTGCATCATTTTCTTGTTGTATATCTGTTCCGTTTTCTGCATACTAGATGATCTGATTGATTAGAAGATCAATACATGTTATGAACTTGTGTATCAGCTTGTTCTAGCTTAAGATACGTGCGTATATTATAAGATCAAGCTTTATGGACCATAGTTTTTGCTTTTATGCTTATACCGGTTGAACATCGCTATGCTTGCAACAGTGGAAGATGATAATGTCAAACACTTTTGCAGGAAGTGGTTATGCTAAATTCGCTTGTAGTTTTTTCTTGATTAATTTTCTGCACACCGTTTTTTTAATAATGAAAATCTACTCAAAATCGTAATAAATAATGTTCAACATTCCAAGCATTTATTATTTTTGTTATAAGTTTTTAAATATATTAAAAATGAACTAATTTATCCTTTTTTTTTTATCTATTTTATATATTTTATAAAATATTATAATATAATTTCTAACTTTTAATCATTTCATATTTTGGAAAAAAAAACATTACTTAATAATACATGATTAACTTTGATCTGGAATTGGACATTTTCTTTACACACAACTTAAAATATTTTCTTAGGTTATGTTTTTCATTTCAAGGGAATTTATTTATTTTCATATATTTCATAGATATAGATCTAATAATACATACATCTTTCCTACTAAATAAAAAACTTTTTTGTCACATCACATACTCTCCTTCAATTTGATAAATATCAAATTGTGGTAATTTTGATTAATTTTTTTCTATGTCATTTTATGGGTTTTTTCATTTTATTAAATTTCATATAATATTTTAGTGTAATAATTACAATAAATATATTAATAAATGGATATCAATTTTATTAATAAGCTTACCTACTAATTTTAAAAAATATAAATTAAAGTTTATTAGTTTCTTTTGTTTATTTATTTAAATTATTTGTTTATATTTAAAAGATAAAAAACATTTTAATTTTAATAATTTATTATTTTTCTTATTTTCTTATAAATTTAAAGTTCTCAATTATTTAGACGTACCTTCATATTTATTTATTTTTAATTAATTTTTTTAAAATTAACTCATATAATATATGGGTCTCACAACTAGTTATTAACATAAGAAGATTGGAATATCATGATTTCATGTTACATGGTATTAACATTAATGTATTAGTTGAATATATCGTTTTCAGTTATGTTTTATTCCTACTGTGAGAATATATGCTAGAAATGGGCTTGATAGAACTTATTAAAGCTTTGCATTTAATTTTCACTTGCTCCCTATCAATTACTGCAAATCATTAAAAAAAGGATTTCATGTTATATAATATTAACATTTTTACAGGTATTATGCTTACAATTGCAACTAGTGGTATGTTTTACAATTATATATTTAGGGTCATTAGTCACAATACTTCATCAAACAATTTTTTTAGAGATCACTAGCTTTAATCACTTTCTTCTTTCTAAAACTGTTACCACAATAATATACATATATCAACGTGATTCATTTTTAATCAACTAGCTCGTGGTTACTTATATTTTATAATATTCGTAGAGAAATTAAATATCCTTTTATCTTTTTTTTTTATTTCTATTTTTCTTCATATCAATATCAATATGAAATAATGTTCAATGTCATAAAATTAATAATATTTGAAAACACTTGTCATTATTAAAAATTAATTTTAAAACATTTGTCATCAATTCATGTGAGTAGGAAGATAAAAAAGTGACATTTCAAGAAGAAAATTTGGATTCTTTAAATTGTTCAATGAGCACACAATAGTTTGAACCACTTTAGATTTTAGGTCAACGAAGAGAAAGTGAATATATTATTTTAATAGATGATTTAATTTTAGATGAATATGTGGTTATATATTCAGCGAAGCTGATACGTGTTATTAACCTGCTTATGTATTATTGTTACGTATTCTCATATATGTAGTAATTAAAGGGGATACACTTATATTGATATAAGATCATCACCGTCTATTATAGATTGTATTAGGCTTATATTTCGTAAATAATATGTTGCAACTTCCTCTCCCTCAATGATTTTTTGTATGGAATATGTAGCTATCTGGAATTTGTAGCTATGCCTTAATGGTTTTTTATAAAAGAAATTTTTTTTTTGAAGTTTTTGGATTTTTGAACGAAATTTAAAAATAAAGAAAATATTTTTGGACTTTTTGATTTTTCAAGATAATACAGAAATAAATAAAATATTTTTGTGATTTTTGATTTTTGAATTAAAAGACAAAAACAAAACAAAAAATCTTTTTGGAATTCTTGATTTTTGAATAACAAGACAAAAAAAGTTACCAAAACTTCAATAGTAAACCAATCTTGCTAAATGATTTAGAGCAACTATCAATATTGAAGGAAGTTGAAGCTCTGACTGTGAACACTAATCTCTGAATGTTCTAGTGCCACTTTGGAAGTGTTAAAAGTATTGAAGTCAGCAAAAACCTTCGAAATCAAATATAAAAATATTAGTTATATTTTGGAACTTAAGAAACTTCCATCATTCCTAATCAATCTAAAATTCTCATGAAAGATTTTTCGTTAAGAGGTTTTGTGAAAATATCTGAAAGTTAATCGATGATATTAATAAAATGAACTTCGATATTGTCATTTTCAACACGATCTTTGATGAAATGGTATCAAATAGCAATATGTTTCATTCTTGAATGTTGAACTAGATTATGTCATATACGAATTGGACTTTGAGAGTTACAAAACAAAGAAATTTATTCATGTTGATCACATAGTCACTTAGTTGACTATAAATTCAGATCACTTGTGAAGTACTAGCAGCATCAACAATATACCCATCATCTGTTGTAGATATTGATAGACTTGTTTGGAATTTGTAGCATAGCGGTGGAAAAGTTAGAATTTCTTAGATTCTTGATTACTAGAATTCTTAAATTCTAATGAGAGTATTAGATTGTTAAAAGAATGTTTGCAAATTTGGAATTGTAATTGCTTTTTATTTTTATTGGAATATCTTTTATTTCTTCAAATAATGTTTATGTTCTTCATAACATTCATAAATTTACATTTTTAACTTTTATGTTATTCCCATAATGATTCTTAAAGAAAATTTCTTTTTATTGTAAATAACAATAATAAACTTGTTTCCTAAAAGTTTGAAATTCATTATTTTGTTTCCTTAAATAAATATACACAAAATATCTAAATTACCCTTGGGACATCTTGAAATTTGAATTCTTAAAAAGATAATAATAAATGTAAAAATATTTTTTCACGAATGATTCTATTTTTTTCATTGATCAAATGACTATGATTTAGTTATACAGTTACACAATAGATGATAATTACAAAATGATGCGTCTAATTCATATCTATACTCAAAAAATGATTTGACGAACTTTTTTTTGTTTTTTTTAAATGTGCATATATGCACATTTGAATGTTCATATATGTGCATCTATGAACATTTAGTGTTGTTTTTCAAAAAATTTCTAAACCAACACAACAATGTCACTCTAATACCAACGCCTAAGAGAATCACAACTTGAAAACGTCGAAAAACACAGAAAACATAAATATACATGCATGCACATCTAACATATATGTACAATTCCAAAAAAAATATCAAATCTTTTTTGGAGCATTGATTTCTTTTAGACGCCAACTTTAGGAGTGCAATAATGGTCTTCGTTTTGAAAATGATGAGCTCATTAGGAGCTTTTGGATTATCGCAAATCATTTGGTTCTCTCTCTCTCTCTCTCTCTCTCTATATATATATATATATATATATATATATATATATATATATATATATATATATATATATATATATATATATATATATATATATATATATATATATCTGTTGGAAACAGAAAAATAAAAATAAAAACTGCATTGACCAATCAAGAGAGGAAAGAAAGGGGCATGAGGGAGGAACGACTAGTTCCTACACCGCACCACATACTGTATGAATTGTTTGGTGTTCCTATGTGCGATTCCGGCCACCAAATGTTGTATGTATAAGTAAACCGTACAGCTTAAGTCAAAATCTATTATTTTTATAAATCATTAGCGTTTAAATTATTATTTTTTTCAATGAGCCGTATGGTAACAAAAAGGGAAGTGATTCGTACACAACAGTTTTTTGTCATACAAACAATTCATGTATTATATAATTGTACAATACAACATTTTAAAGAATCAATTGTTGTGTATGTAAAAAAAATGTTGTCAACTCGCTAACAAAAAATACCATATTGGACTACAACTAAAATAGGTAAAAGTTCTTCAACTAAATAACATACTAAAAATAGTAGAGGAAAGCTGGGTAAATGACATTTCAAATATTATACTAAACATGGGTAAATGACATTTCTTGTTAGAAGTTTGAAAATATTTTAAAGTCACATATACATGTGTGGTCACTAAACCTTGGTAAATGACATTTCTTGTTCCAAAATATCGATTTTGTCTATTTAGATCCTTGTTCTAAAATTTGTTGAAACTTTTTACACCTTATAATTCATAAAATTTATTTTTATTGAACTTTATTATATTTTGGGTTAACGCTTTGTAAAGAGAAGATTATATATGAAGTATAAATGATTTATTACTTTTTGTTTTGTATATGACATGCCTTTAAAAGTGAAATATTTTGTTTAAATTATATCACTTTAATAAGTAATTATGACCTATTAGACTAGATGTAGACTGTTAAGCAAAACTAGCTGGAAGGTTGTAGCTGGAATTTAAAAAATGTAGTATTTATTTGTATATGAGTGTTCGGAAAAAATAGATGAAAATTTTTAATACATTTAAAATTACATAAAATGATTTATCTAAAACACGTCATTGATTTTGAAAAATGGTAATTAAGTCAATGTGTATAATTATTATAAATGAGTTTTTTTTGTTAAATGTTGCTTGAAGAAGTTTTTTGGATTTGAAGATTTTCGTTTTAGCTAAAAGCCACAAGCTCTTATTGTCAAACAAAGTTTTTATTTATTTATTTATTTTGTCGAGTTTTTCTTTAAAAATTAAAAGTTAGAAGCTTTGAAAATCTGCATATCGAACATGTCGTACTCTCCAACATGCCTAGAGTCTTTGTCTGAGTGGATCACTTTGATTTGATCCAATGCAATCATACAATCAAATGAATCATAGATAATCAAGCATATATCCAAGGCAATAGTATAATCAAATGAGCCCTAGATAATTAAATAACCAAAATTCAAAAACTTCAAATAAATAAATGATAAATGAGAAACATACCATACGACATGTTATTAAAATAACACAAACCATATATCACAAGCCTCAAAACCACATATATGTTGGAATTGTTTGACTTGGATTCATAATCACCACAAGACATAAAAGATAGGAGAGGATTTCGATTACCATTAAAAAGTGATATATTTCCTATTCCAGTTGATTAAGCTATGATCTTATGCTGCCTCAAGCGTCTGACGTAGACCTGACAATGGAGCGGGGTATGACCATAATCCGATCCAAACTCGTAGTAATTATGTGGGTTTGGAGTGTATTTTTTTTATTCGTTTCCCCGTTAACGATCCATACCCGCTAACCCTTTTATTAAATGGGTCGGGTATGGATCATCACCGATCCGTTCCATTTATAACCCGCCCCATATAAATTTTAGAATTATACATTTATATTTTATACTTCTTAACGTTTAATTTTAATTCCAATCAAAAGTCCAAAGGGCAAAGGCAAAAGAAAAAAAATGCGTTTACATAGGAATCGATAAGTCGGTTTATAAACTTATAGACTTCTATCAAGAATCATAATATCATTCAATTTATATTCATCAAGAAATCGTCATATCCATTTCTAATTCAATAAATCATTTTTTAACATGAAAAAATTTAGCAATTCTATTCGCTATCACTACAACCGACAGTCATAAATCAATTCAAAGTTGTTGCAATAATGATTTTTAATTCCGATTGAAATTCCTTGTGTATCTAATGTCCTTTTCTAAATCAATTCTTTTTATTTAAAAAAAATGTTATTTTAAGTATTAAGATATAGTATACATTTTTTTATTTAAGAAATTTTATTTTAGGAATTAATTAAAATGTGTCAGATTATTTAAAAACATTTGGGTTTCGGGGCGGGTTTGGATATTCGTTGATTCAGTGGATAAGAGTATACGTTTGATTATTTAAAACCATGCGGGTTACGGAGCGGGTTTGGATCGGATTTTGAAATTTGTTAAAAGAGTTTGGATCAAGGCCGATTCGCTCAAACCCCCTCTATTGTCAGGCCTAGTCTGACGAAGACTTTTGATTTCTTTCCCATTTATAGGTCATAGTATACATCGTGGGGTGATGGAATAAGGGGGATGGTCCCTTAGGCCCCTTAAATGTTTTGCCCTTACGTATTGGATTATTTAGAGATTTGAAAACACAAAGGGCATAATATCCTAAGTTAATACTCTAAAGCAAAGGATTACCACCGAAAGTGTCACTAGCATTCAATTGTTTCAATTGCAAGATGTTATTAGTGTTCATGAGGTTTAACTGGGTTTGATGATTGTTTATTAATTACTTGTTTATAATATGAAAATAAGTATTTAAATGGTTCTTAAATACACCTATATACAAATATTTCAAATAACGGTCACCTATAATTATAAAAACGAAGGTTTAGACCGCATTAGGTAAATTATGATTAGCCTTGTAAGTTAAAAGTTCTAGTAAACTAGTTTATATATTAGTAATAAATAGCAATATTATGTGGTTTATTCCACAAATAAAAAGTTAAAATTAGATTCTTTTCTATAAGGAATTCTTTATGTAAGGAATAATTGTAACTCAGTAACAATGGGAAATTATCATATGAATCATCTTTCTTTCATATAAATCATCTAGTAAAATATATTAAATGAGAACATGATAACATAGTATTAATTAATGAATCATGATAACATAGTATTAATTATATTGAATTATGTCAAATGTCAATTCATTTATACATATAACAATATTCCTTGTATTGGTTATGTTCTTTATTTCTTGTCTAGTAGAAACTAATCGAACTCTATTTGATCTCCTAGATCCTGGTTTGGAAGCTTAGTGAGAGCTCTTACCTCATGGTAAGCTTTGGGAGATTCATGCTAGCGTTTATTGAGGGGGTTGGAAATAGCGTTTGCGGTTGAATCATTTTAAGTAAAGTTAACATAATAAATATGTATTAGATATAAATAACAATTAAAAATGATACTTTACATGTTTAACATACACACCATGATTTTGAAACTAGGACGTATAAATGACAAAAATTTGATGACATGTGATATGTGATGAAAAATGATTATGAAATGGTTGTAAATATGTAAGTAAGGAATTAAAGAATTCGACAAGTGTGTTTAGTCATTTAATAATGTTAACCACCAAATTTGGTGATCTACATATTTTGGATCAAAGTAAGTCATGAAGTAAAGAATTGAGACTAAATAGATATTTAGTATCACATGTGAGTATATAATGTTTTCTACTGTGATTCATGTAGAAAAAGCTATTTATTTTCATGCATAAAATACATATTCATGTGAAGCATAAAAAGCTATTTATTTTCATGCACAACATACATATTCATGTGAAGCATTTCTAGATATGAAATATACATATAAATGTAAAGATACAAAGTTATGTTTATAGAATGCATGATACATTATTGAATAGTGTGGTCAACATCATGGAAATATACTATAAATATTATTCTTATTACATTTCTTATTCAATTCGACTTTATTGTGTCCAATGATACGGAAAGAAAAAAGAAATAAGTGATGATCGAAAGACCAAAGTACACACTGGTTATTTTATGACCTAGAGGATGGCTATGCCATTTTAAACTGTCTAAACGTAAGTTTTCCCTACTATGGTTACAACCATTACATAAATTAGGTTCCAAAGGATTGGAATATATTGTTAAAGATTTTAGGCTTTTGTTTGATCGAAACATATGTGTGATAAATAAAGCAAAATTGTTACTTGTCATAAATCGAAATGCGATATAAAAAAATAAATCCTACCTTGAGGATGAACCCAGAGAAAACATACATCAAAGGTACACTCATGATGTTGTAGGTTTGAATTCCATAAAAATATAAGATTAACTTGTTCCCTTCTATCTGGCTTACACACGTGGGAATAATCTTTATGCTATGATAGTCAATTAGAAATTAAGATTTTATCTTCTAGTATGATAGATCCAAGAAATCAGGAGTAACAAATAAATCAGTTAGACGTTCTCCGGAAGTCACCAATTATAGAGACAATGTCAACATGCTTCATATGTCATGTGATATTATTGTTTCGATTTCAACATGCGCCATATTGAAATAAAATATTGGAAGGATTTGGTGGATGAAGGATGATTTAATGTCAAATCTAGATAGCAATCTAGAAACTTGTTGAAACATGAGTTATTTGATAGATATGTAACCAACTATCATCATGAAATTTGGGGTGTTGGTGGGAGGGGGGGGGGGGGGGGGGGGAGGGGATTTGTCGTTTGTCGACCATAGCTTTGTTTTGTTTTTGCACTTTGGAGAGAGATAAAAGAGGAAAGAAAAATAAGACATAATTATCATGTAAAAACCATATATTCTTTAGATTAATCGAACTAGATGATATGTTATATATGTATACAATTTTAATTTGCATGAAGTATTAAATATTTATTATCTAAACATGTAGAATAGAAGGTAACTATATTTGCATGACAATCTTAATGTCAAATTCCTATTAAAATAACATAGAATATTAAAAGTTGTTTATTCTAATCATCATTTGTGACATATAAGAGAGAGATCAATGAGTAAACGTCTAAAACGTAAATGAGTAAGGATTAAATAGATACAAAATTTATAAATGAGGGATTGAAGAGGTGAATTCTTGTATCAAGGACCATAAATGTCACTCGGACATTCGAAGGATCATTTATGTAACCCAATCTAGTTTAAAAGAGCACGAGCACTGTCGCTGTCAGTACACATTCTCTTTCTTTATCAATCTCTCTCTCTCTCCCCATCGTATCTACGTGTTTCTTGTGTGCTTGCGTGTGGGGGCTCAGCCATGGCGGACCAACCTGGTGTCACAAAAATGGAGAATTCCGCCGAAGACGACAACAAACAGCAGATGGAAGCCACCGTAACCTACCCAAGAAAAGTCCGGGTCATAGTCTCCGACCCTCACGCCACAGATTCATCATCGGATGAAGGTGGTAACGGTGAGCGACCATCGCGACGCCGAATTGTTCACGAGATTGTTCTTGGGCTCAGGGCCGGAGAAAACAAGGACGACGGTGAAGCGTCAAAGCGGAGGGGTTCCATGGATGAAAAGGAAAACGAAAGGATACGGGGCAAGTTGTGCTCTGAAATCCGTGACCCGTTTAATAAAAAGCGGGTCTGGTTCGGTACCTTTGACACCGCTGAGAAATCTTTGAAACCTTACAAAATAAAGAAAGAGAAGTTTCGTGCTGGACAAGCGGCTGAAAACCAGCAGGTGACCCCAGTTTCCAAGGGAGTTCCCGAAGGAAAAAAGGTGGCGAAGCTTGATGATGACCCGACCCGGAAACAGTGCAAGGGTGTTCGAAAGACTGAATCGGGTAGATGGAGTGCGAAAATTCGTGACCCAGTTAAGAAATCACAAGTTTGGTTAGGTACATTTGATACCAAAGAAGAGGCTTCGGAAGCAATTGAATCAAAGAAGGTGGAATTCGGGTCCAAGAGGACCCTATCCAATGCCGAAAGTGGGTCATCTTTGAAGACCCCAAAGACTGAGACTTAATGTTTGCCTAGTGGTAATGGTGGTGAAATAGTGGTCGTTTAATTATTGGGTGAATTGTAGATCGGGAATAAATAAAAAAAGCCACCATTGTAGCTAGGGTAGGTTCAATTATGCTATATGATTATGAGATGATGAATAAATTATATAAAAATGATATCCGTTTGATGTTTTTAGCTATTTCATTTGCATCATTTTCTTGTTGTATATCTATTACGTTTTCTGCATACTAGATGCTCTGATTGATTAGACGATCAATACATGTTATGAGCTTGTGTATCAGCTTGTTCTAGCTTAGAAGATACGTGCGTATATTAATAGATCAAGCATTATATGGACCATAGTTTTTGCTTTTATGCTTAGACTGATTGAACCCTTTCCTCGAATATTGTGTTTGTTTCCAAATGATATAATGAGTCACCATGTTCATGTGAAGAGTCACCATGTTCATGTGAAGAAAAACTAGCCCCAAGAGTTTATTCTAATCTATATAATAGTTAAATTTTCGGAGCTTGTTCAACTTCTATGGTTAGCAGTGGAAAGAATCTCCAATGATCAGAAATAGAACATCGCCATGCTTTCAACTTTGAAAGATGGTAATGTTAAACCCTTTTGCAGGAAGATGGTAATGTTATATTTTTCTTGATTAATTTTCTGCACACTCTTTTTCTTTTTCTTTTTCAACAATGAAAATCTACTTTGATATCTTGTTTCTTTTTAGTCTGTAGATCTTCGTCACCCCTTCTGTAGCGTCGTGCAAACCAAACGCAGATATTAGGCTTCGTAGACTATTTGTTTCTTTGAAGTTTTAAAAAATCAATTTATTCAGATTTTAATTTATTTCAGTAGTTTGCATACGTTTGACCCACCTTTTCTGCTGCAGAGGTCTACAGATGTGGTATGCAAACTGTAGACATTTTGTCTCAAAAAAAAAAAAAAAAAAAACAAACAACACCTTAATCTGTAATGGTTAGCATATCAAAGTACGTTTATTAATTTTTTATAACTATTTTTAAATGATACTATAAATTAACTATTTTACTATCTTTTATCTATTTTAAATGTTGTATAAAACATACAAATATAATTTATATTTTTAAATCATGGCATATTCTGGAAAAAAAAACATCACACAACAAAAAAATATAACTCAAAAATCATAATATTTAAAAAACTAAACATAGTCTTTATTTCGCTAGCTTTCATCTCTAATCGCACAATTCACCGATGATGAACACAATTTTACTCCTACTTTTTGCTAATACATCAATGATGTACTCAGTCACCCACGCAATAAGTTTGTCAATGGCGTCATCAAACAAAATTTGGAACGATGTACATGTGATTTTCCTTAAACATACAATGTACGATTTTATAGACATTATGCTATTAGCATACAAAACAAAAATAAAGTAAAAAATTAACTATGTTGTGTCTTTATTCTGAGAATATATATATATATATATATATATATATATATATATATATATATATATATATATATATATATATATATATATATATCACATATGCGGTTATAAAATAAAAAAACAGAAAAATAATATGTGACTGCAAATTTTATCATATTTAATATTTGTTTTATTTTGAAATTTTGATAACTCATTATTATAAATTTTGTTTTCGAAAAATGCATTTATTTTATTTTATATATTTAATTAAATAAATTAAATAATAAAAATATTAAAGATTTAATATCTAAATATAAATATGATATTAAGTAAAATGTTATTAAAACTGTGGACCAAAATAAGAAAAATAATGAGATGATTAAAATGTATCAAGTGGTTGGAATAACCTATGAAAAAAACTATGGAACCAAAACAATAAAAATACAACTCCAATGATATACAACTGTTGAAAAGCTTATTTGAATAGTAAAGTTTTTCCATAAGCTACCATTTGAGATGCTATTAACAAAGATTATATGTGTACAGCCACAAACTTGATGAGCATTGTACTTCAAAGTATAATGCCATAATTGTTAGTCTATTTGAGTATCATAGTTGCACAATTTCAAGTTCTACGTCAAGGAACCACTTGGGTTGTGGTGACTTGGTAAGGCATGTAGAAGATATGGTGGATAACCTATTGACCCATGTTCAAATCCTGGCACCATTCAGACCTTGTGGCCATGGAGGTTCGCCTGCAGTGACTCCAGGGCATGAGGCAAAGCTTTATGTTTGCAGCGGGGATTAGTCGGTGCGCGAAAGCTGACCCGGAAACCCTCGTTAGAGAAGTTCCCTTTCCAAAAAAAAAAAAAAAAAGTTCTACGTCAAGGGAATATGTATGTTCTTAAACTTTAAGCATATTTTATTCCAATATGTTGTTCTTGTGACTTATTTGTTGTTTTTATAGTCTAATTTGCTTTGAATCTAATTAGGTATGATCATTTTCATATGTGATTTATTATTTGAATCTGCATTTAGCGTAGTGTTGTATAGTGTTGTTGATATCATATTTGCGTGAACAAAGATGAACCTAGATATGCTCACAATGGTCACTCAACTTAAATGCTAAATAATGGATTGGGTTCATTCCTTCGCATATATAGAAATCATAATACATTATTAACATAAGTAGATTGGACCAAAATACCACGATTTCATGTTCTATACATCATATTAGCATTGTATTTGTTGAATATATTGTGTTTAGTTATGTTTTATTCCTATTGTAAAAATATATGTTAGAAATATGCTTGATAAAACTTATTAAAGCTTTTCTTTCACTTGCACCCTATCAACAATAGGATGTAGGA
Organism: Lactuca sativa; assembly: GCF_002870075.4. NCBI lineage: Eukaryota > Viridiplantae > Streptophyta > Magnoliopsida > Asterales > Asteraceae > Lactuca > Lactuca sativa. The sequence goes on from NC_056630.2 coordinate 57,709,445, forward strand.
TCATACGAGGAACAAAAATTTTGTAAGAAACATAAGAAATGAACTATTTGCATGTTTTTTTGGGGAAACAAATAAACGAATCATTAATTGAATGATACAAAAATAACATGATTTAGAAAAAATTAGTAGAAAAAACACATCAACGATCCATTTTTTAGTGACTCAGGCAATAATTCCTTTTTAGGACAATTTTAGTGAATAATCTAAAAAAATAAATTTTTAAACCATTTCTCAGAAAATTTTTGCAAATAATCTTATTAACATAATTTTATTGTTGAATCATCTCATGATTCATGTTCTTGGTTTATCAAAAAAAAAAAAAAAAAAAAAAAAAAAAAGCATTTGTTTCCTTTCTCACTTAATTTTTGTTTCTGATAGCAAAAAAGAAATTTAGAATTTCATAGTATATCATATTAAGATTTTTACAAGTATTACACTTACAATTGCAAGTTTGCAACCAGTGGTAACTTTTATCATTAGATGTCCAGGTTCATTAGTCACAATACAAAAATAACATGATTTAGAAAAAATTAGTAGAAAAAACATTTCAACGATCCATTTTTTAGTGACTCAGGCGATAATTCCTTTTTAGGACAATTTTAGTGAATAATCTAAAAAAATAAAATTTTAAACCATTTTTCTCAGAGAATTTTTGCAAATAATCTTATTAAGATAATCCTATTGTTGAATCATCTGATGATTCATGTTCTTGGTTCATCAAAAAAAAAACACGCATTTGTTTCCTTTCTCACTTAATTTTTGTTTCTTATAGCAAAAAAGAAATTTAGGACTTCATAGTATATCATATTAAGATTTTTACAAGTATTACGCTTACAATTGCAAGTTTGCAACGAGTGGTAACTTTTATCATTAGATGTCCAGATTCATTAGTCACAATACTTCATTAGAATATTTCATTAATTGATTCGTAGTTAGGTGGGGAAAATAATATACACGATCTATACATACTTGTTTTTCTCAGAGATATAGTGAATATATCTTTTTAGTATATGAATTAATTTTAGATGGATATGCGGTAGCGGCCCTCGCTTCTAGTCCCACTTGTAGCCTGATCGGGACTTCTTCATCCAGTGAGGTTGATATGTGCTATTAACCTACATATCATCTCTAATAAATGAAGGTTTTTTTTTGTTACACTCTTATTTAATTTGTCAAATGTCATTTTGTGGTTATTTTGAATTAATTTTTCCACATGTTATTTTATGATTTTTTTATTTTATTAAATTTCTCATTATGTTTTAATGTAATAATTGCAATAAACGTAGTAATAAATGAATATTAATTTCATTAATAAACTTCATTTTTAATTTCAAAATTCTTAAAATTAAAGCTCATTAGTATCTTTTCTTTATTTAAATTATTTGTTTAAATTTAAAATAAATAAAACATTTCGTTTATAATAAATCATTATTTTTTTTTATTTTCTTATAAATTCAAAGTTCTCAAATATTTTGATATTTATATTTAATATTTTTTAAATTAACCCATATAGTATATGAGTCTCACAACTAATGTATTATTATTACATATTCTTAATTTCTTATGTATGTAGTAATCAAACGGTTCAGCACCATCTATTATGGATTATATTAGGTTATATTTGGTAAATAATATGTTGAAATGCCCTCACCTCAATAAGTTTTTATATGGAATATTTGGCTATGTGAGGATTGTATAAGTACAATTATAGAAAGGGTATTTGAGATATGCCTCTAATTTTTCTCAAGCTCAAACAAAATAAATAAATTTATATATATAGGGTTTATTATAACAATCATGTGATATTATTAGCGTATTTTGTTAGATCTTAGATTTTGTTGATGATAAACACCATTTAAATACTTTGAATATCATATAGTGCATTAGTCGATCAACAAATAAAAACTTCATCTTTTTTACTTGAAGACCATGTAATACCCTTTTTGTAAACTCTAAGTATTCGTGATAGAAGAGTATTTTGACCATAGGGGTATTTTTGTATTTTACAAATATCATGAGATTTCTACATTTTATCTTGTGAATATTGTTGGTAAATATTGTGGTGATCTTTGGAAGTGATTCGAATCCAGTTTAAGCCGATAAATATTTTGTTATTAGCAAAACAAAGGTAAATTAGGAAAATTGGTTAGACCAATGATGTGATACCAATTGTAACATCCATCATATGTGATATTTGAAATAGTTGTGTTCAAAATTATTTTAAAATATTTTGAAATGAAATTTACGATACAATCAAATAAATAAAACAAATTACGACAAAGGTCCCAAATAGTCAGGTCCTTAACATTTAAAAGGATTTGAAGTGTCAAAGACATATGAGCATTAACAACATAATCGAATGAAAAATGTAAGTATACACCATTATTTATATCTTAGCTCAATATAATGCATCTTTAAAATGTCCAAATGCTTATATCTATTTTTAGTTTTCAACTAAGTCCCTTAACCTATACATATGTCAAAAAAGATTGGTTAGGCTTGGGAGGCCTAATGAAGATAATTACCAAGGTTTAAAGTTATTAAGTTTACGATAGATTCACATTTTATACACAATGTAATACCCCACAACATTCTTCAAAACATCAAAATATTATTATAAATCAGTACGTATTAGGGGGATAAGCATTTCAAAGTGAAATGCATTGCTAATGCACAACAATAATAAAATCTGTTAGATAAGAATAACACTTTAAATAGAATGCAAATCATTCTACTTTTAAACTCGTTCTCCATGCCATCTCAAAGTAGAACACCCCCCTCCCCCTAAATGAAGAGGTTGACCCGACGGGTAGGAAATCCAATGTGAAAGTGAGGATCATCTAGAATGTCTTCATAACACCAAAGCATTAAAATTGGGTTCCCAAGTCATCAGTAGCCACAAAACTATCAACCAATCCTATAGAGGATGCATATAATCATGATAAAAACAAAACTCAAATTAGAAGGTTTGTCCTTATTTGAAAATCCTATTATGAATATTGTTTATTAAATGTACCATGTAATACATATATTATTTCACATAGTTTATGCATATGGTAAATTAAAGACAAAACTATAAAATTGGTCCCTATGGTATTAAAAAAACTTTGGATAGGGTCCAAAAAGTTTTCAACTTACATGGAAGATCCAAAATCAAGAATTTCCTTTGGTTTTGGTCCATGAAGGACTTGAAAAGACTGTTTTGCCCTTTTTATTTCTTTTTTTGTATTTTTTAAATTTTCTTTAATAATTTATTTATTAAAAATTAAAAATGAAAGAACTGGGCCCACTCCCACCCCTACTCTCTCTCTCTCTCTCTCTCTCTCTCTCTCTCTCTCCAGAAAGAACCCACACACACACACTCCATATACGAACACAATCCATGATGAACACACTCATCCACCATCGGTTTCACCGATAAACTCCACCGCCAGTCACCGTCATCCACCACAACCCTTACCAGAAACATCCTCATCATCTCCCTCTCTTCACCAGAGTAAATCAACCCCAAATATGTCAAACATCACTACATCACTCACTCAAGAACATACAATCACTCACTCAAGAACATACAACCACCACCTCAACGCCTCAGAAGGCCCATGAGCCGCCGAGAAGAAACCCGCTCGTTGGCCGTTTCCAAAACAACTGTCTCTTTGATCTACAACTCGACGAAGACGATGGTTGATCCGCCCGTCTTTCTCCTTCTCCGGAGATGTTCCAGCTCACTGATGGCGGCGACATTTAGGGTTTCAAGCAATCATTTGCAAATGAGGGTTTCAGATCCGTTTCCGTTTAGGGTTTCAAGCGATGACGGAGGCAACAAAGAGGGAAGATGGATGGTCGATGTATCTCCAACCTCCTGAGAATCGTCGAGCTCCATCGGTGACATATCACACCTTCAGATCCAAAGTTTTACTACTGAATGTGGGTTGATGTTATTTCTGGATTTAAAAGTGTTTTTTGTATTTTTGTTTTCTTTGTGTGTATGTATGAGAGATAAGAGAGAGGTAAAGATAGAATAAATGGTGGTGGTGGTGGCTAAGAGTGGTGGCCGACGATGGTGGATCGGTATTTGTTTATGTGTGAAAGAAGAAAGGATGAGAAGAAGAAGACAATGAAGAGAGAGAGAGAGAAAGAGAGAGAGAGAGAGAGAGAGAGAGAGAGAGAGAGAGAACCTGCTGGTGGGGTGGACCCAAAATATATTTTTTATTTTTCTTTTATTTATTTTTTAATTAATAAGGTATTAAAACAAATATAAAATAAAAAAAAAGAAATGAGAAGGGCAAAATAGTCTTTTCAATATTTTTTGGACTAAAATTACAGGAAATTCTTGATTTTGGACCATCCATACAAGTTAAAAACTTTTTGGACCCTATCCAAAGATTTTTGAATACCACAAGGACCAATTTGACAGTTTTGTCTAAATTAAATCAAATATGTTCAAACTACAACAATATAATAGGGTAACATATGTTCTTCAATAATAAACTCATCTTAGTATTATATATCCTTTATTTAGCTTCTATCGGTGAATAAGTGTTTATTTGTCACCAATAGACAACAATAAATTAAGTAATTATTCATTAATTAAGTTCCTATTTACCTAAAATAATATTAACAACTTTAATGACTAATTTTATTAATTAGTATCACTTTTGGAGACCTTAGAAAAGTCATAAAGTGACTAGAGGTCAAATATTTCAGAAAACTAAGTGTAACGTCCCAAATTTCATCATAATTTTTTCAATTTTAGTATAAGATATATACTCACTTTAATAAAGTTACAATCATGATAAAATCAGTTGTTCATAAACCATAGAGTAATCAGATTCAATGTTTTAAAAACCGGGTTCAACCGGTCGGTTGAACCGATTGGACCGTGAACCGGAGGAGGCAGCGGTTCAATTATCACCGGTTTTACATTAATTTCTAAACTGGATTAAACCGGCTGGTTTTTAGAAAAATCCGGTTTGAACCGGTCAAAATAATCGGTTAAACCGAATAAAAAAACATGAAAAAGAACTATTTACATAATAAACATCGGTGATTTTTTTTCATATCTATTTAGTTTTTCTCAAAATAAAAACATATGGTAAATGTTATAAAGTTTTTTTTTTATGTATTTTTGTTCATCCAAAACCATATTTAATTTCGGTATTATATTTTATTTTCTTTTTGACGTATATAGATTGATGTAAAACATTATAACTGATGGTTATGTGTTATTTTAATATATTTGGATTTATCTACAACCTATTTTTATATGTATTTTTAATGTTTGAACTTATAAACATCAAATTCATGATTTATATATGTATGTATGTGTAGACAAATAGAAAAAAACATGATAAATATAGAAAGTTGTTCACTTGACGGTCGAATTGGTTAAAACGGGAACTGGTCAACATACCGGTTCAACTAAAAATCTGGTTCTTTAAACATTGATCAGATTTATAAACAAAAACATCGTGGAATCCAATGCTTTAAAAACCAGGTTGAACCAGCCGGTCTGTTGAGTCTAAGATGTTGCGTCGTTGGGCTTAGCTCTTAGGTCCATTTGTATACTCGGTCTGGGCCTGTCCATCCGTGTTTTGTTCTTAGGGTTTAGTATATATATATATATATATATATATATATATATATATATATATATATATATATATATATAGTGCATGCATGTATTATATTAATGTCGCTTCTTGATAATTATTTGGCTAGATCTTGTATTGTAACCCTAGCACACCTCTACAGTAGCAATTCTCATTGAATTCTTCTGAGGTGGAGCATATTAATCATTCGACACTCGTTTGATTCATCGTGGTGTTTGTCGTTTTCTATTACTCGTTATTTTCTTATTGATATCTGTTTGAATCTATCGATCTTAGAGAATACTATTCTCATCAATTGGTATTAGAGCGGGAGACTGTGTAATACATACGCATCTCTTCTGTTAGAAGAATCTTTTTAGGGTTTCCATTTTTATCGAATCCGTAGGAGTCGTCATCTCTTCATTGACGTTGTTTCTTGCTTTTGATAAAACCCTAATTCAATCTTTACAAGTCTGATTCTTAGTAGATATCTTAAAAAGGTTATCATGTCTCACGATGATTCACTAACTAATCCGATCAATATCTCCAACAGCATTGGATCCACAACCAGAATCCCGATTCTATACACTCAAGATTATAAAGTTTGGATGCATCACTTTGAGGACTATGTCGTTGGTTCCAAAGACAATGGTTATCTTATCTGGGAAGCAATAACATTTGGGTCCTTTTGTTCATTCTGGAACAAACAGGACTATTAAGACTCAAAAGGAGTACAACAAACTCCTGACTGATGTGGACAAGATTCCTCAAGACGAAAAAGATAAGTTGTGTAATGTTAAAGCCATGAGAATGATTAGATTTGCTTTACAGTCTAATACTTTTCGTTTGGTAAGCCCATGTACCACGACAAAAGAGATTTGGGATAGACTTAGAGAGTTGTATTCCACTGATGAGGACCTAGAACATTCTATCCAAACTCTATTGCTCTCTGAGTTCGGTGCTTTCCAACAAAAGCCAGATGAAAAACATATTCAGGCATTCGATTGTTTCAACCATCTTTTGAGCAAGATGATCAAGCAAGGTATTGGAAGAGAAGTAATCGAACAGAAAGTCACATTTCTGAATGGTTTAAGACCCAAATGGATGACTGTGGTATCAATTGTGAAGGCTCACGAGCAGTTTAAAACCTATTCATTGGCGAAGATGGTGGGTATTCTCAAGTCTCGTGAAATTGTTGTGACAAAGGAAGCGAAAGTGGTGTCTAGTATGGGATCCTTGGCCCTTCTATCTAAGGTGAAGAATGTGGCAAAAGATGAAGAAGAGTCAGAAATGTCAGATTGTGATCTGACAAGCGAAGAGTATGCAATGATGGTTTCCAACCCGAAGTGGTTTGCTCGCAAAAATTTCCCTGTTGCCAAGAACCGAAACTGGCAGGGAAGCTACTGCTCAGAAAAGGTGAAAGAGGATATCAAAAATAATCCTCAGAAAGAAGAAGAGAAGAAGGAGAGCAAACTGGTAGGAGACTCCGGATACGATTGTAACTTCTTCCATGGCAAAAACCACTTTGCCAAAGATTACATGTTAAGGAAGTTATCTGAGAAGAAGGAGGGTGAAGATGATGAAGCATACCATGTGCGCAAGCTAGAGGAGATAAAGAAGAAGAAAACCTCTAACAATTTTATGAATGCTTTGATTGTGTAGGGGAACGTTGTTGATGATGAGTTCGGTGGCGTAGAGGTCTGGTCTACAGACTCTGAAGATAAAGATGTACGTAAACCCACGCATGGCAGGGCATTTGTGGCAAGAGAAGATAGTACTGAGTTTGCCTGGAGATGCTCGATGGTGACAGCTGGTGTGTCACAAATGAGGGGCTACACAATCGAAGGAGAGTATGATGAGGCGAATCAGAAGGAAGATAAGTGCTTTGCTGCCAAACCTGTGAGCGAAAGGATCAACGACTACGATCAGTTGATCAAGAAGGTACAATCCATTTTCGAATCACTTAAAATACCCGTAACAAACTATGAAAAGGAATTAAACGAATTAAAATTCAAATTTTCTAGTTTAAGTAGAAGTCTAATGCAAACACTCCTCACAAATGCTAACCTGACCAATTAAATTAGCAGGGTGACATCCAAGAGTGAGGAGCGAAGGATGTGGATAAAGAAGACGGAGTTAGACTTAGTTAGAACGAGAGATGAGTTGATATATTTGCAACGTGACAATTTGAAGTTTTTAAAACTAAGGAACATTTTTTGTTTGATTGCTAAACGTCTTTACACTAATATTACTCAGTTACATTTGAATTGTGATATTGGCAAAAAGGTTCACAAAATGATTTTACCATTTCTTGAATTAAAGGAGGATGAAGTCGATGTTGATTGCTATAATTGTGAATCCATTGTATCATCTGATGAGGTTTCGGATGCTTACAGGATCGTTCTGGACAAAGTTGAGTCCTTTATTAAGTCCAAATTTGATAGCTTCATTTTATTTACTTCTTTTTATAGTTTTTTTTAGCATATTCCATTCGCATTTTAGTTAATTTCCATGCATATTTTCCTTTTCGTTATTTTTATGACCATTTCGGGTGCTTTCTAGTTTCTTGAGAATTATTGCAGATTTTAAGGAAACTAGAGGAGCGGGAGTGTGCGGGATCTTTTGGAAGGCGATTGGACTTGAAGAGCAGTGGGAATGTCATGCTTGATAGCTTTGGAGGTGATCTAGGGAGTAGGCTTGTCGATTGCTTGAAGGCGCAGAAGTGTTGAACTTTAAATTTGAAAGAGCACGAGAGAATTCTTGAGTGTGCAAGATCGATGTTTAAGAGTTTGCGGAAGTTTTAAGTGATGTGGAAAGACAAATTGGGCTTTTATTGAAGAAATATTGAAGAAAAATGCGCTAGGAGCTGATTGGATTCGAACTGGGCCAATGGATTAGCTGTGGGGGCCCAAGACTTGAAGAAGCCCAAAAATCCCGTAGAAGCCCGTAGCCCGTGTAAGATTACTCGCGGCCCACGTGGATTCCTGACAAGGGCATTTTCGGGATTTTACTTAGAACTCTATATTGGGAAGGTTGGTGTGCCTCTTCAGCCTTATCTTGAAGGTCCGAGTTTGACTTGTTCTCTCTGGAGTTTGGAGTGCTTTTGAAGGCCAAGAACACCTCAAGAACATCTTGATTTCACCCCTTGATTATTGTAAAATGTTTGGTACAATTTCCTCTAACTTCGTTTCTTTGAGTTTAGCCATGCTTGGCTAAACTAATCTTGGTTGACTTTTTGTTGAATCCTTTGAACTTTTGTTGGATGTTGAAGGATCCATGAACTTGTTCTTAAATCTTTATGGAAATGTTTTATGTTTCATCATATTATCACTACTAGTATGTTTTTATTCATGAGTTTAAATGTGTTTGTGGTGATTAGTTGGCTAATTTCTTGATTAAGTAAAGGATCCTCAAATTAGCAAGCAACAAATGATTTTTGTGTTGTTTTTGCTTCACACAATCATAAAAACATTTTCTCTAATATGGTAGTGAAAGCAATTGACTCCTCTTGGATTTGGTGACTTTTTGGTTCTTAATGCTAGTTGACTTTCACTAATTACATGCTATTTGGAATTAGTGACTTTAACTAAGGAAATTGTTATGAGCTTCTCCAGCCATTTCAACAATTAAGAAAAGTCTAGGTAATCTCAAGCTCCTTGGATTACTATAACCAAATTAAGGATTTAAATCAAAGTATTGCACCATTGGATTCTAATGATATGTTCATCAAAAGTCAAAGTGAGGAAACTTTAAGTCAACCATCTCTCCCTTATTGATTTTACATCAAACTCTTATTTTTGTTGCATTTGTCTATTTAAATCATAGTTAATTCTAGTTTGTTTCAAGTATTTCAAAACACCAAAACCCCCTATTTTATTTTTATTGTCATTTTACAAGTATTTTTACAAAGAGATTTTCCATAGAGTTATAAATTGAACCAATCTCCGCGGATTCGATCCCTTTACCACTATACGCTATTTTACTGTGTAATATTTAGGGTTATTATTTGTGTTGGCCTCGACAACCACCAAAATTTATTGGACGAAAATGACAAATTGAAAATAAAGACCGAAACCATGCACAAATTTGACTCATTGAGTACCAAATTAAGTTCGGAAAATAAGATGAATGTGGAAAATTCTTTTGAAGTTCATGAGGACAATGATATTGTAGAACCTGGTTCCTGGTACGTAAATCTTATTTGAGTAATTTCCATTTTTAGCCTTGGACTCGGCGAGTCATAGGTCCGACTTGCCGAGTAGAGACGGGACCCGGCACATGTTTAAGTTGGCGACTCGGCGAGTCCATATCCTGGACTCGGCGAGTCACCGCTGTTTGATGAAACCCTAAGTTTCAGGGGTTTGCACCCTATTTAAGCCCTCATTTCCGCCCCAAGCCAGCCCCCTTCACCCTCAGGAGCTCTCCATACGTTCCAACCCCTTGTTCTTGTGAGTTTGAGGCCTTTTGTGTGTTTTCTAGAAGATTTTGAGAAGGAAGAGGAGTAGATCAGGAGGAAAGGAAGGAAGTCAAGCATCTTCGTGTTCTCTCAGTAATTTCTTGGAGGTATAACTCATTTTCCCTCTGTTTCTATGCTTGTTACTCCATTAAAGTCCTTCTTGAGCCCTTCCCTAAGCTTGCATGTGCAATATAATTCGTAATAAGAAGATTGGCCTCTAGATCTAGGCATGGTTGAGCTCCAGAAGCTCAGATCTACAGCCTTTATGGACCCATATTGCATGAAGACCCTAGATCTACTCATTTGGTACATTTGAACCCTAAAACTCTCATTGGTGAATATCTACATGTAAAGTTGGAAACTTTACGTGTTATTCATGCTCTAGGAACCCAAATATGTGGATAGCATAAACTGGATTCAAGCAGAATCCAACATATAGTGATTGCTTGGTAACGACTCGGCGAGTCTGCTCGCGAGTCTCCGAGTTTGTCCCCTTTTCGTTGTTTGAGTCGGAGTAGTGAGTCACGGGGTGTGACTCAGTGAGTTGGAAGCCAAACTCATCGATGGAGGAACTCGGCGAGTCAATGCCCTGACTCGGCGAGTTCAAGGCAATCTCCTTAGATCAAGAACAGATTCGGCGAGTTGTTCATACAACTCGGCGAGTCGCAACATATGTGTTCTTCGGATGAAGATGAACTCGTCGAGTTGTTCATACAACTCGGCGAGTAGGATGAAGGAATTGAACCTCAGTTTAGAAGGAGAACTCGTCGAGTCAACGTCTAACTCGACGAGTAGGGACGGGATTCAGGGCAATCGATTGGATAGGGACTCGGCGAGTTGGAGAGCCAACTCGGCGAGTCGGGTCAACTGAAAGTTGACTCTGACTTTGACTTATGACATGATCAGGGGTAAAATGGTCATTTTACCCAAAGGACAGTTAGCAGTGATTGATTGAGTATGTTGTGGGAATTGCAGCCGGAGGATTTCCGGAGCAGCAGCAACAGCAGTAGGCAGTCAGTTCCCGACCAGATCAGCAGCTACTTCGAGGTGAGTTATCTTCTAGTAGCGGTGGGTCTACGGCCACAATGCCGGCCCACCAGTAGGAGTTGTATGTAGATGATTGTCTCTGTGATATTCATCTAAGGATTACTACTAGCTGTGTTATGTTTATGTGCTAGTGACAGTAGGGGGAGATAGTCCCCAAGATATCCGGTCGGTAGGGCCGAAGGGGTAAACCCAGCCATGCTAGATAGATTCTGATATTGTGATACATGTTATGTGGTAGTAGTAGAGGGGAGAAATAGTTCCCCGGTATCCGGTCGAGAGGACCGAAGGGGAGGCCAGCACCCAGATATGCCAGGCAGTATCCGGTCGAGAGGACCGAAGGGGAGGCCAGCACCCAGGTATGCTAGGCAATGTCCGGTCGAGAGGACCGAAGGGGTAGGTCGGACACCCAGATATGTCTGACAATATATGTATGTTATGTGATTATTATGGTATGTGGTACAATGGGGGAACTCACTAAGCTTTGTGCTTATGTGTTTCAGTTGTTTCAGGTACCTCTTCAGCCAAAGGGAAGGAGCAGGCACGGTAGCGGCTCATCACACACACTCTTGTTTCCGCAGTTATTAGTTTATTCTGGGATTGACACTCTGATATTCTGGTTGTTTAAATGTTGTGGATTTCAATTTGGTTTTCGATGTGAAATGGTTTAATCAAACAATGTTTTAATTATCAATGTTTTCTAAGTAATGTTTTATAACGAAATTTTTGGACATGAAAACTGGGTCGTTACAAGTTGGTATCAGAGCCCTGGTTTGAGGGATTCGGACACACCTTCGGGGGTGTCTGAACTCAAATCGAGGGATTAAAAGATTTTCTAAAGGAAAATGTTTTCAATTTTTTTTTTGAGAAAAGAGTTTTGAGAAAGAACGAAGTGTGTGATGTGCGCGACCGGCCGAGCTTAAGTAAGTATTCCCCAAAGTACCCATACAAGTTTGTGTTATGTTTATCAGCTTTTGTAGAACAGCATGCTAGAATAGGACTAAGAATCTAGGAGTGATGCCTTATGTGCCTGCTTTATGTGTTTCAGTTGTATGAAAATTGCATGCTAGAGTCGAGTAGATAGCAGTAGGATAGCCTATTAGGTTATGCCTGATAGTATGAGTTTAGCTCTGTATGCTAGATCAGTTTTTCACTATGAGAGCGGATTTGCTTGAGATTGTTCCCTTAGTTCGAATGCTGCTTGCTTTGTGCTTTGTGGGACTCTAAGTGGTGGGAGTTAGCCATTAGGTGAATACGTCACGTCACATGTGATCAGGGTTGAATAATCTTAGAGTGCTGGATTTGGCCCTATCGCGCAGCTCTCGTTTGAGTCTAACCGTTGTAGGGATGAGCCTGTTACTCGAAGGATTATCCGAGACTCACCACATGTGATGGTATTCAGGCAATGGTTAATTGGCACTACTAAGAGGCCTTCAGCAGCTGAGGACCTGGTAGGATGGAGCCTGAGATTTCCCTAGGGCAAGCCTAGGATGAGTATAGCAGTGATCAGTCGTAGTGGAAGGGATCTGGTGGAGTCGAGGCAGTCCTTAAAGAAGGTATGGATATATGTGGAAGGTAGTATGGGCCCGTACTACTGAAAGCAGAGGATCCGTACCCGAGCCAAGGGAGGCCAAGATGAGACCAGGGAACTTATGGTAGATGTGATCCCTCAAGAAGTATTAGTATCACTAACAGTTATTATTCATGTATTGCAAATTGGTGGTACTACGTTCGAGGCCGATAGATGGCGGTTCAGGAGAGGGGTCAGGTTCGGGATCAGGTTCCGAGCCAGTCGATGAGGGACTACGCGAGTTCATCGCGTCAGAGATTACCAGAGGCATCCTTGATTCGACCCCCATCATCTTTGGGTCGATCAAGGAAGGGATCATCAAGTTGATGGAGGATCGCCTTAGGGCGTTCAGGAGCGACATGGCATCTGGCCAGTGGGGACCTCGCACGCTGCCCTTTAAGGACTTCAGGGGCAGTGGTGCGCCAGATTTCCACGGGGTGAAAGACCTCATTGCTGCCAGGCGATGGATTGCAGAAATCGAGTCTGCACAGTTGACTAGCTTCTGCCCCGAGGGGTCGAAGGTGAGGTATGTAGCAGGGTGTTTACGGGACTGAGCTCAAGATTGGTGGGAGTCAGTGGGTGACTCGTTGGGAGCCTCAGCTATCGAGGCTATGACCTGGTCGGACTTTGTGACCCGGTTCAGGGCGGAGTTTGCGCCGGCTGTCGAGCTTCAGCAGCTAGCCAGGGAGTTTTTAGACATGAGACAGACGACAGAGACTGTGGCGGAGATCACCGCCAAGTTCTGGGAGAGGGCACTGTTGGTGCCCCAGTATGCGGGCGATGAGGACATGAGGAGGACCCGCTATCACGACATGCTCCTGGCTGATATCCGGGAGCATGTTAGTTTTTCAACTTGCCCCACCTTGGACTCTATGATTGCCAGGGCGAGGGAGAGGGAGATAGATTTGGAGCACATCCGGAAACGGAAGGCAGAAGAGGGTCAGTCAGGAGGGGCTTCGGGGAAGAAGCCCAAGGGGTCAGATGTGGGGCCGAAAGGCCAGCAGGGACGGGGACGCTGCAAGAAATGCGGCAAGACGCACGAGGGGGCGTGCAGGTTGGGATCATCAGGCTGCTACAAGTGCGGCAAGTCTGGGCACTATAGCAGGGATTGCACTGCTCCGGTAGCAGTTATTCAGACGACTGAGTTGTTGTGTTTCTACTGCAACTAGAGGGGCCACAAGAAGGCCAACTGCCCCCAGTTGACAGTACCAGCGCCAGTAAAGGCGCCAGCTCCAGCGACCCTGCGAATCATGGATGGCCGGCAGGGCAAGGCAGAGGCTCCAGTGGTGAGGAGCCGGGCATTTCAACTGGCTACCGAGGAGGCACGCGCCGCACCTGTAACGCCCGCGTTTCCAGGCTAGGCATTTTCGTTGATGTAATAGTCTAGGTTAACCTTTGTAACCCGTTTTGAAATAATACAAGTATATTATTTGAGTATTATGTGTTTTGTGCTTAACTGCTTAATTATGTGATTTGATTAATTAAGAATAAAATGAACGTCAAAATTTAAGTGTAAAATAAACTTGATATCTTTGGATAATGTTGTAGTAGTTGAAACGAGGTTTCCGAATATATAAAGAACGCCCAAATCTGACTTCGTATGAGGAAGTTATGATTTTCTGAAGTTTCGACTTAGCGGTATGCAGCCTGAAATACTCGCTTTGAGATTGAGCTGTTTTTAGTCGAATCAATCTAAACGAGAATAGAAGATCTCGTTGTTGGTATCGAAGCGATGAAAAGTTAGGCGAGAATGGACGTCAAACGAAGAAGTTATGAATTTATAACGAAGTTTTTCTGTCCCGGCCTACTAAAAATAATTAATAAAAATAAAGTCAAAATTAGCCGACGGAGTCTAAACGAAAGTTGTAGAGCGTAGTCTCACCTACGCGTGGATATAAAGAACATCGAAAACGGAGTTCGTATGAAGAAGATATGAATTTCTGAAGTTTATTAAATAATTAATATTTAAAATTAATTATAAAATCCGGTATTATCCGAAGGGGAGTCATTGGACTCATCCGAAGTATGCCCAGCGTACTGCTGTATGCCCAGCGTACAGCAAAGTGTGACGTCCCTCGCACTCGAGTTCTTCGGATGATGCATGCCATGACGATTCGGACGCGTACGCCCCGCGTACTGTTGTACGCCCAGCGTACTCCGAGGCTCCAGCCTCCTATAAATAGGATGCGAGGGCAGCCAGCTCATTTGCTCTTTTTCTCTCTTCTCTCTCCCGTTTTGCATCGTTTTGCGTGCCAGAAGTACCCCGAAGCCCCGATATCATTCCCGAGCCCCGAAGCAATTCCCAAGGTCCTGAAGATCCCGAGAAGTAAGATTCCCGAGCCAAAGCTCTGCCCACGAGAAGTTTGATTTTTGTGGAGATCTTCCAGATCTACCAAAGAATACTACTTCTACAAGTCGTAGTGTTGTCCGATCATCTTCTGATCAAGTGAGTGTGTGGTTACTTTCTTCTAACGCATAATTATAAAGTATTTTATACGAAATACATGTTATGTGTATATTTTGTGTTATATGTCTGAATGTATATTCACTCTCTTCTATCTCATGGATCTGATTTGTTTTCTATGAAATACGTGTTATGTGAGTGTGCCTCATCTGTTACGTGGAATATGTATTGATTAAAGCATGTTATACAGGTTTTTAAACTATGTATAAAAATGTATATTTTTATCTACTAATATGTTGGGTAGAACATGGGTAGATAGTTGGTGTGTAATAAACAGATGAGAGGCCTCGTTGTTGTTTTGATTCTGTCATCTAGCGGAGTTTAGATGACTACCACAGACTTTTCTAGACAGTCCTGTGGAACGCTAACAGGTTCGCCACCTGTAGGTGTTAATGAACTTGGGTGTTCATTCGATGTACTCTATCCCCCTCATGGTTGCCTTATTTGACTTATATTGCTGAGGAACCCCCGAAGCATGTGTTGTCGCCCCGATGAAATATTCTTAGACTAGGTCCCTTGTGTTAGTTATTTTAGGGACATAAAGTGAGAATAACGGGAATGTGTAATTGGGTTATTGTTGGTTGATGAAAATTAATTTAATTATTTATTGTGGGTTGAAAACCCTATATGCTCACCAGGCTCCCAAGCCTGACCCACTCAATTTTATTTGTATTACAGGAAGTGGCGCAAGGGCATAAGATGGATGAACCATCAAGTTGTTTTGTTTACAAGTCTGTATATGTATATATTTGTTGAATGACTTGTAATGTTATCGTTTATGCTTTATGGCCTGTATCGGAGCATGACATCCCGAATTTTGATTATATAATGAAAATACATTTCTTTTATGAAATGCTTTGGTAAACACTGTTTTATCACGTTTTGTTTTTGGGAACAAATTCCGCAACTCTTTCAAATCAAAAGGATTTACTCTGAAATTATTTTAAAAGCATAAATGAAAATCGGTCTTTTCTGGCCGAGATTTTAGGGATGTCACAGCACCCGATGTGGTGACGGGTATGATTCTTTCCCTCTATTTTATTTTTATGATGCTATGTTATTGATATGTGTTCTGTGTATATGTATGCATTAGGATCGTTCCATGTGAACGGCATCCCAGTTCAGGTGTTGTTCGACTCGGGTGCATCCCGATCATTTGTTTCCCTTGCGCTTAGCAAGAAGTTTCCTGAGTCTTTGGGCGAGTTAGATTGCCCTTTGGAGGTAGAGATTGCTGATGATCGATCGGTGCGAGCATCGATGGTGTTTCAGGATTGCGTATTGCGTTTGTTTGAGGAGCGCTATTTGGTAGACTTGGTTCCCATTCCGTTGCGTGGGAACAAGGTGGTACTTTTAAAACAATTATCAATCTTATTATTTTTTTCTGATTTAAACTTTCAAAACAATTATAGTAAATTCCCTATCGCTCCGTAAATTCTCAATAAGATCAATTTGAAGAACTTGCTGGATTATGGTGAAGAACAAATGAAGAACATGATTTACGAGCAGCCGAAAACAATTTTTTTTTGGTTCAGTTCCTGAGATTTGATCAATTTGAGATTCCGCAATTAAACCTCCTTTCACGATCAGTCTCCCCGATCACAGCTTTTCCTTCTAACATGGTTGCAGGTTTTTAAAATCTGAAATAAGGGATATCAAACAACAAACAAAAAATTAGGGTAATCTTGGGTGAATTAATTTGATACCGGTGCATTGTTGGTGGGTTTTAGTAAGGCATGCTTTGAGGATTATTTTCGTTCAAATAGAGATTTTGAGCTAATGTTTCAATGGAAGAAGATGAAATTTTAAGAAGCCAATTTTGCTGCCCACCAAGTGTTTGATAAAATGCCTAAACCAGTTTTTCTCGTGCTGCAGCCTTGTTGTTCAAGATAATGTAGTTTGCTTAGTTTGGATGCTTCTAGTGCACACCAACATTGTGTTGGTGTGCCATTTCCTTCCCTTCCTTGTTTAATATTGCTTCATAGTTTTAGCTTCATCTCGAGGCTTGTTCTCTTATATGGCTTCTTCTTCCACAAGTCCGAGTGATATGTGTCTGTGTCCGTTCAGAAGCTTCCATTGTTGCCCAAACGGTGAAGTTGGAAGTAAAGGGATTGGCCGTATGATTTCACACATCAAAAGACATCATTTACATGCCAAAGATCATAAAAGTGTGTTACATGCAGCTCTTTCTAGGGATGTTGGTCTATTTACGGCAGTGGAAGAAACTTTGAAGGCCTTTGGTCAATGGATGTGTGGGGAGTGTATGACTTTGCAGGCTCTTAGCCATTATTGTCATCACCTGGGTGGTCGTGTGAGGTTTCTTATGGGGAATGACGGTTCAAGTCGTTATATGGTCGGTATCCCAAAGCCGTCAAATAACGAGTCGGTGACAAATGCTCTTGGAGGTTTGGTTTTTGATGTTGCGCTCCTTGATCGTGTTTTTAAAAGAGCCTATCACTACTGTCAAGAGTATCCCCCATAGTTGTCGTCTTGCTTTCTCTCAGGCTTTGAAGACCGCTCTTTACAATGTAATTGCCCAACTTGGCTCAGTTGAGGCATGGATGTGTTTGTTACTTCTCCCCCGATGCACACTGTATGTGTTTAGACCCAAAAATAGACAAGAATGTAGGTCTGGGAATAGAAAATCTTTACAGCAATGCTCCATCCTGAAATCCTTAGATACATGGGGGAAAGAGGGTGGTATCACGAAGTTAGTTCAAAATATGTTAGACAATCCTGAGGTTGGAGCTATGAGACAGGGTGGAGGCATCCTTCAGAAGGAGGCTATATCAAGTAACACCAACATCAAACAGTGCCTCCATAAGGTTGCAGATGGTCATTTTACCGCAGCAGTGAAAGTGTTATGCTCATCGGGTGTTGCACCATATAATGGTGATACTATTAAAGCTTTGGAGGACAAACACCCTTTCAGACCACCCCCATCCATGCCGAGCCCTATAATTTCTGAACCTCCCCTTGTAGCCGACTTTGATTGTGTATTTAGTTGCATCAAATCCTTCCCTAAAGGAACTTCTTGCGGGAGAGATGGCTTGAGGGCTCAACACTTACTAGACGCCCTTTGTGGAGAAGGGTCTGCTATTGCCACAGATCTCATACATGCTATCACTTCAGTTGTTAATTTATGGTTAGAGGAAAGATGTCCAACCATTTTGGCAGAGTTTGTTGCATCCGCTCCTCTCACGCCTCTACTTAAACCTGACAACGGAATCCGTCCGATTGCAGTAGGCACTATATGGAGACGTCTGGTTTCCAAGGTTGCCATGAAAGGTGTGGGTAAAGAAATGGCCAAGTACCTTAATGATTTTCAGTTTGGGGTTGGTGTATCTGGCGGTGCTGAGGCTGTGTTACACAGTGCCAATTGGGTGTTGAGTGAACACCATGCTGATGGGTCTCTTGTAATGATGACTGTGGATTTTTCGAATGCCTTTAACCTGGTGGATCGTTCAGCATTGCTCCACGAGGATAAGAAGATATGCCCTTCCATTTCTTTGTGGGTGAATTTCTTGTACGGGCAAGCAGCGAGACTTTATATCGGAAACCAACATATATGGTCTGCCACTGGGGTGCAGCAAGGTGACCCCTTGGGCCCTCTTCTTTTTGCACTTGTTTTGCACCCGCTTGTGCACAAGATTAGAGACAATTGTAAGCTCCTTCTCCATGCTTGGTACCTAGATGATGGGACTGTCATTGGGGATTCAGAGGAGGTGGCTAGAGTGTTGAACATAATTCGGTTGCATGGTCTAGGTTTGGGTCTCGAGTTGAACATCAAGAAAACGGAGATTTTTTGGCCCTCATGTGATGGTAGGAAGCTTCGGGCTGATTTATTCCCTACGGAGATAGGGAGACCTTCGTTAGGGGTGAAACTCCTTGGGGGTCTGTTAGCAGAGAAGCGGGGTTTATTAGCGGGCTGGCCATGAAAAGAGCGGTCAATGCTGTTGATTTGATGGGCCTTCTTCCACAACTATGTGACCCACAGAGTGAGCTCCTTTTGCTTCGATCATGTATGGGAATTGCAAAACTTTTCTTTGGTTTAAGAACATGTCAGCCGGTACACATAGAAGAGGCAGCATTATTCTTTGACAAGGGATTGCGCAGGTCTATCGAGGATATGGTGGTATGTGGAGGCCCCTTCTTTGGAGACATTCAGTGGCGCTTGGCTTCCTTACCTATTCGTTTTGGTGGTTTGGGTTTGTACTCGGCCTACGAGGTTTCCTCCTACGCATTTGTAGCCTCGAGGGCCCAATCTTGGGCATTACAAGACCACATCTTGCGTGACAGTGGCATAGGTGGTATGGACTCGGATTATCTATGTGCTATGACTCGTCTCCGTGATACGATTCCGAGATTTGACTGTAGCGGTTTCACTAATAAGAACACCGCCCCCCCTAAATCCCAAAGAGTTTTGGCGTGTGCCCTTTTTAGCAAAATCGTCCAAGATATGGAAGTCAACTTCGAGATGACTGTTAGACAGAAAGCAGTCTTTGAGTGTCTGCGGGCGCCTCATGCTCAAGATTTTCTGCTAACTATCCCTATTGATGGTCTTGGCCAGCATATGTCTCCTGTGGAGTATCGAACTATCCTTCGTTACTGCCTCATGATTCCCATATTCCCAATTGACGAGATATGCCCAGTTTGTCGCAAGGCATGTTTGGATACCTTTGGGGAACACGCGGTTCATTGTAGAGAGCTCACTGGTTTCAAGTATAGACATGATGTGGTTCGGGATGTTCTCTTTGATGCTTGTCGGCGTGCTGGTATATCTGTGAAGAAAGAAGCGCCAGTGAACTTTTTGACGGACCCGCAGGATGGCAGGTCCACACTTAGACCGGCTGACATTTTGGTCTTTGGATGGATAGGAGGGAAACATACGTGCGTGGATCTTACTGGTGTATCTCCTCTCGTTGGTTTGGGGAGCGGAGGTTTCGCAGCTGGGCATGTCGCTTTGAAAGTCGCTGCGTGCAAAGTGGTAAAGCACGACAATGCATGTAGAGAAAATCAACATGTGTTTGTTCCTTTTGCATTCGATACATTTGGTTTTCTCGCACCAGAGGCGGTGGAGCTCCTTAACAGAGTCCAACGGGTCATGCATTCTAATGTCATATCTCCTAGATCCACAAATGTTGTTTTCAAAAGAATAGGTTTTGCCATCCAAAAAGGGCTAGCGGCGCAGCTTGTTGCCCGTTTGCCTTCAATCGATATGTATTGAATTCAAACGTTATTTATTCTTAATTATATATATTTATTTCCTAGGCATGGATTGGTTGAGCCCCAATGGGGCGGTGATAGATTGCGCGCAGCAGCTAGTGTGAGTCAGGACCCCA
Organism: Lactuca sativa; assembly: GCF_002870075.4. Lineage (NCBI taxonomy): Eukaryota > Viridiplantae > Streptophyta > Magnoliopsida > Asterales > Asteraceae > Lactuca > Lactuca sativa. The sequence goes on from NC_056630.2 coordinate 57,729,909, forward strand.
GGTGAGGGAGAGTTAGTGATTCATGGTGAGAGGCCACAGTGTGGACCCACAGTCTGTTCGGCAGCGAGGGCTAGACGATACCTTCAACAGGGATGCACAGGATATGTCGCGTACGTGATGGATACCCGGGAGGCGGGTAAGGCGATGGTGAGTGAGGTTCAGATGTTTTTCCAGAGGAGCTTCCCGGGATACCTCCGGAGCGACAGGTTGAGTTTAGGATTGACCTCGTTCCTGGTGCGGCTCCGATAGCCAAGGCACCGTATCGGCTGGCTCCTCCTGAGATGCAGGAGTTGTCTACACAACTGCATGAGCTGTTAGACAAAGGATTCATTCGACCGAGTAGTTCACCCTGGGGAGCCCCGATTTTGTTCGTGAAAAAGAAGGACGGGTCGCATCGGATGTGTATAGATTACCGGGAGCTGAAGAAGGTAACGGTGAAGAACTGTTACCCACTCCCGAGGATTGATGACCTCTTTAACCAGCTTCAGGGAGCATCTTGGTTCTCCAAGATTGATTTGCGTTCGGGTTATCATCAGATGAGGGTCAGGGAGGAGGATACGCAGAAGACCGCGTTTTCGGACGCGCTATGGTCATTATGAGTTCGTGGTGATGCCGTTTGGGCTCACCAATGTTCCTGCCGCGTTCATGGACCTCATGAACCGCGTATGTAGACCGATGCTGGATCGGTCTGTGATAGTCTTTATCGATGACATCTTGGTTTATTCCAAGACAAAGGAAGAGCATGAGGAGCATCTGTGAGAGGTATTGGAGACCCTGAGGAGGGAGAGCTTGTATGCCAAGTTCTCCAAGTGTGAGTTTTGGTTGCGCGAGGTGCAATTTCTCGGACACCTTGTCAACCAGAACGGGATTCTGGTCGATCCGGCCATGGTCGAGACTGTGATGAGATGGGAGGTTCCGAAGTCTCCATCTGAGATTCGGAGTTTCCTAGGATTGGCAGGCTATTATCGGAAATTCATTCAGGACTTCTCCAAGATGGTTGTACCCCTGACGCAGCTGACGAAGAAAGTCATAGTCTTTCGGTGGGGACCCGAGCAGCAGGCTGCGTTTGAGACGCTGAGACGGAGATTGTGCGAGGCGCCAATCTTAGCCCTGCTAGAGGGTGTAGAGGATTTTGTGGTGTACTGTGACGCGTCCATTTCAGGGCTGGGTGTGGTACTGATGCAGAGGGGGCATGTCATTGCCTACGCTTCGAGGCAGCTCAAGCCTCACGAGGCGAACTACCCAACACATGATTTGGAGTTGGTGGCGGTGGTTTTTGCCCTCAAGATTTGGCGACATTACCTCTACGGGGTTCGATGTACCATCTACACAGACCACAAGAGTTTGAGGTACCTCATGGATCAGCCGAATCTGAACATGAGGCAGCGTCAGTGGTTGGACGTGGTGAAGGATTATGATTGCAAGATCCTTTACCACCTGGGGAAGGCCAACGTGGTGGCCGATGCGCTTAGCCGCAAGGCGGCGCCGAGCAGGGATATTTGCATGAGGATGACCGTAGTGACTCCCCTGTTGGACCAAATTCGGGAGGCTCAACAGGAGGCTATCAAGGAGGAACATCGAAAGAGCGAGCGTGTGGTGGGTCAGGTTTCCTCCTTTGATTATGATAGCTGAGGGCTATTGACACTACACCGTAGGGTGTGGGTGCCGTATCACGGAGGCGTGCGCCAGATCTTGATGGAGGAGGCGCACAAGTCCTGGTTCTCTATTCATCCTGGGGCGACAAAGATGTATTGGGATCTTCGTCCAGATTATTGGTGGCTCTGCATGAAGCGGGATGTGGCATGGTACGTTGAGCGGTGCTTGACCTGCAGGAAGGTCAAGGCCGAACATCAGAGACCGCATGGCAAGATGCAGCCGTTGGACATCCCGTTGTGGAAATGGGAAGATATCACGATGGATTTTATCACGAAGCTTCCCAGGACCACGCATGGAGTGGATTCGATTTGGGTCATCGTGGATCGATTGACCAAGAGTGCTCACTTTATCCCGATTCAGGAGAGCATATCGGCCGAGAAATTGGCTGACATCTATATCAGGGAGATCGTGGCGCGGCATGGGGTGCCAGTATCGGTTATTTCGGACAGGGATGTGCGTTTTACTTCCAGGTTTTGGAAGAGATTTCATGACGAGTTGGGCACTCGTTTACATTTTTGCACCGCTTTTCACCCGCAAACGGATGGTCAGAGTAAACGGACCATCCAGACTTTAGAGGATATGTTGCGGGCATGCATGTTGGATTTCGGTGGTAGCTGGGATACCTATCTTCCCTTGGCCGAGTTCTCATACAACAACAGCTACCACGCGAGTATTGACCGTCCCCCATTTGAGATGCTGTACGGTCGGAGGTGCAGGACCCCGATATGCTAGGGTGAAGTTGGCCAGAGAGTCATGGGGAGCACCGAGGTGGTGCTCAAGACTACCGAGAGGATTCAGCGGGTTCGTAGCAGGCTTCAGACCGCGCAGAGTCGGCAGAAAAGTTACGCCGACAAGCGCCGATCCGACTTGGAGTTCCAGGTTGGGGATATGGTTTTCCTGAAGGTGTCGCCTTGGAAGGGCGTCATTCGATTCAGAAAGCAGGGTAAGTTGGGCCCGAGGTATATTGGGTCGTTCAAGGTTGTAGCCCGAGTGGGCAAGGTGGCGTATAGGCTGGATCTGCCAGCCGAGCTCAGCCAGATCCACAGCACTTTCCATGTATCTCAGCTGCGGAAGTGCCTAGTGGACGATTCAGCGGTAGTGCCATTAGAGGATATACAGGTTGACGACAGCCTGAATTACATTGAGCACCCAGTCGCAATCCTCGAAAGGAAGTCGAAGGATTTGAGAAACAAGAGGGTGGAGCTAGTGAAGGTGTAATGGCAGCACCGCAAAAGTTCGGAATGGACTTGGGAGGCGGTGGAAGAGATGATGGAGCATTACCCCGAGCTGTTTCAGGATCGAGCAGCAGACTTCGAGGACGAAGTCTAAAATAAGTGGGGGAGATTTGTAGCACCTGGTTCCTGGTATGTAAATCTTATTTGAGTAATTTCCATTTTTAGCCTTGGATTCGGCGAGTCATAGGTCCGACTCGCCGAGTAGAGACGGGACCCGGGACATGTTTAAGTTGGCGACTCGGCGAGTCCATATCCTGGACTCGGCGAGTCACCGCTGTTTGATGAAACCCTAAGTTTCAGGGGTTTGCATCCTATTTAAGCCCTTATTTCCGCCCCAAGCCAGCCCCCTTTCACCCTTAGGAGCTCTCCATACGTTCCAACCCCTTGTTCTTGTGAGTTTGAGGCCTTTTGTGTGTTTTCTAGAAGATTTTGAGAAGGAAGAGGAGTAGATCAAGAGGAAGGGAAGGAAGTCAAGCATCTTCGTGTTCTCTCAGTAATTTCTTGGAGGTATAACTCGTTTTCCCTCTATTTCTATGCTTGTTATTCCATTAAAGTCCTTCTTGAGCCTTTCCCCAAGCTTGCATGTGCAATATAATTCGTAATAAGCTGATTGGCCTCTAGATCTAGGCATGGTTGAGCTCCAGGAGCTCAGATCTACTGCCTTTATGGACCCATGTTGCATGAAGACCCTAGATCTACTCATTTGGTGCATTTTGAACCCTAAAACTCTCATTGGTGAATATCTACACGTAAAGTTGGAAACTTTACGTGTTATTCATGCTCTAGGAACCCAGATCTGTGGATAGCATAAGCTGGATTCAAGCAGAATCCTAGTGATTGCATGGTAACGAATCGGCGAGTCGTTCATCTGACTCGGCGAGTCTGCTCGCGAGTCTCCGAGTTTGTCCCCTTTTCGTTGTTTGAGTGGGAGTAGTGAGTCACGGGGTGTGACTCAGTGAGTTGGAAGCCAAACTCATCCATGGAGGAACTCGGCGAGTCAATGCCCTGACTCGGCGAGTTCAAGGCAATCTCCTTAGATCAAGAACAGATTCGGCGAGTTGTTCATACAACTCGGCGAGTCGCAGCATATGTGTTCTTCGGATGAAGATGAAATCGGCGAGTTGTTCATACAACTCGGCGAGTAGGATGAAGGAATTGAACCTCAGTTTAGAAGGAGAACTCGTCGAGTCAACGTCTAACTCGACGAGTAGGGACGGGATTCAGAGCAATCGATTGGATAGGGACTCGGCGAGTTGGAGAGCCAACTCGGCGAGTCGGGTCAACTGAAAGTTGACTCTGACTTTGACTTATGACATGATCAGGGGTAAAATGGTCATTTTACCCAAAGGACAGTTGGCAGTGATTGATTGAGTATGTTGTGGGAATTGCAGCCGGAGGATTTCCGGAGCAGCAGCAGCAGTAGTAGGCAGTCAGTTCCCGACCAGATCAGCAGCTACTTCGAGGTGAGTTATCTTCTAGTAGCGGTGGGTCTACGGCCACAATGCCGGCCCACCAGTAGGAGTTGTATGTAGATGATTGTCTCTGTGATATTCATCTAGGGATTACTACTAGCTGTGTTATGTTTATGTGCTAGTGACAGTAGGGGGAGATAGTCCCCAAGATATCCGGTCGGTAGGGCCGAAGGGGTAAACCCAGCCATGCTAGATAGATTCTGATATTGTGATACATGTTATGTGGTAGTAGTAGAGGGGAGAAATAGTTCCCCAGTATCCGGTCGAGAGGACCGAAGGGGAGGCCAGCACCCAGATATGCCAGGCAGTATCCGGTCGAGAGGACCGAAGGGGAGGCCAGCACCCAGGTATGCTAGGCAATGTCCGGTCGAGAGGACCGAAGGGGTAGGTCGGGCACCCAGATATGTCTGACAATATATGTATGTTATGTGATTATTATGGTATGTGGTACAGTGGGGGAACTCACTAAGCTTTGTGCTTATGTTTTTCAGTTGTTTCAGGTACCTCTTCAGCCAAAGGGAAGGAGCAGGCGGGGTAGCGGCTCATCACACACACTCTTGTTTCCGCAGTTATTAGTTTATTCTGGGATTGACACTCTGATATTCTGGTTGTTTAAATGTTGTGGATTTCAATTTGGTTTTCGATGTGAAATGGTTTAATCAAACAATGTTTTAATTATTAATGTTTTCTAAGTAATGTTTTATAACGAAATTTTTGGACATGAAAACTGGGTCGTTACAGATATGAGTGAGATTTCTGTAGAGGATGAGGTTGACTGCTCTGAATTCCTCAAAAGCGAACCCAAAATGGAAAAACCACTCATATCTGAAAACTCAGTTGAGTTCGCTCGTATGTCCAAGGACAAGTCTAAAGTCCTTAAAGAAAAGGCGGTTGTATATAAAAAGGTGCAAACGGTACCGAATCAAGTATATGCCACCACTGGAGTTACCAAGAAGAAAACAGTTGAGCTAACTTCGTTGGTAGATGAAGACAACGCTGATGGGTGTGATAATGTTTTGTGGTCATCTCCCATTGACAATGCAGACGAAACAGTAGGTCTGTCGGAGCAAACCTCATGGAGAGTCAAGGGTAAATATGTGATTGAACCTCTTAACACGCCTTCAAGCTTTGATAAACCAAGTACAAGCGGTAATAAAGAAATTCAAGGCGAAGCGATAAAGGCATCAAGAGAATCATCTCCAAGAGAATCTCGTGAAAATAAACCGAAACAAAAAGCAAACATTCACAAATCTCAAAAACAACTTGCTGAGCAGACACGTCAAAGGAACAAAAGGTACCAGAAGAATCTCAAAGAGAGAAAGCAGTTTTGGAATTCTCAAAACACTAATCATGTTCACAGAGAAAAGGTATCGAATTCACAGGAGAAAGTAAGCCCTCAGACAAACAAAGGTCCATGCACTCACTGTCAGTCTTGCAGTCAAATGAACCAAAGAAATAGTTTTGGTGCCAAATCAAGCAGTGATAAGAACCGAAAGACCCGTTTCGGTCCTAAACCCCATCATCCTCATCAACAACCAAAGTCGAACCCAGTCAAGGATATCAAAGGGAAGGGAAAGCTAGTCTCGCACTCTGAAGTTCATGCCAAGAAGACGTCAGCTAACCGTAGGAATCTAAAGACTAGTTTAAATGAGAATCAAAACAAAAATAAACAGTCTGATTCAAATAAACCAAAACAAGAAAACAATAAAATAAAGGTTTTTACCATCAAAAGAAAAGATGAAACCACTTTAATAAAAAGAACATATTTGGTTAATCTTTCTGTTGTAATTTCCTATCCTGTAAAAGGCTCACAAGGGCCCAAAGAAACTTTGGGTTCCTAAAACTGCTTGATTTTTACAGGTTATAAGTAACGACCAGTTCAACGATGAATGGTACATTGATAGTGCTTGCTCACGTCACATGACAGGAAGGAGGGAAGAACTAAGGCAGTTTCGGGCCCTTAAGGATGGTGGATGTGTCAAATATGAGAATAATTGATATGGCACGATCAAAGGTTACAGAATGATCACAAACGGTGAATTCTCAATCCGGAAGGTAGCATATGTAAAGGGATTGCAACACAATCTCATCACTGTCTCTCAACTGGTTGTAGAAACTGGATTGAAGGTTTCTCTGACAACCCGATATTTCAAGTCAATGTAATGACCTAAAAGTCAAGGATTTGTAATATATTTTTGATATAATAAAAATAGCTCCATAAATAAAATATTCAAAAGTCTCAATGGGGTTGCATAAAGTAATAGATGTCATAACAAGGTTTTCAGAAATGTAAAAACACAAAAATCCGAGTTATAATGAAGAAGTTATGACCAATCGAAAATCCGCAACAAAACCGGTAAAACACTATTAAGCGTAAAAAATCAAAATTTGAATAAAATACTTTTTAGCCTTAGGTATCTAAACGAATGTCGTAGATATCATTAAACCAGGAACGTAAATAAAAAGAACGTCTAAATCTGACTTCGTATGAGGAAATTAGGATTTTTCTAAGTTTCGGAGTAGCGGTAGACAACTAAAAACTCGAAATAGAAATTGAGCGATATTTAGCCGACACAACCTAAACGAGAGTTGAAGATTTCAATAATAGTAGTACAACGGTAAAAAGACAGACGAAAACAGACATCGGATGAAGAAGTAATGAATTTTTAACGGTCTTTTCTTGTCCCGACCTATTAAAAATATATAATTAAAAATAAACTCAAAATTTGCCAACAAAGTCTAAATGAAAGTTGTAGATCATGTTCTCACCTACGCGTGGATATAAAGAACGTTGAAATCGGAGCTAAAGTAACGCCTTGCGTTCGTGGTGCTTCCCAACACTATAAAAGGGAGGCTAGGGTTCCTGGTTTGGTTGCTTTTCTCTCAGCTCTTTTACCATCAAACACCTCTTTAGCCCCTCTAAGCTACCTCGAAGCCCCGGTATCACCACTAGAATATGACGAAAGTCCCGACGCCCCCGAGATTTCTGAGAAATCGACTTTTTCCAGGCGAAGTGCTGCCCGAGTTTAGTTTCGTCTTCATCAAAATGCCATTTCTACCTAGTGAGTTCATACCCCTATATTTTCACGTCTTTTCTATGTTTTAGGGGGGGGGGGGGGGGGGTAATACAAGTGAAACGCAAGAAAAACTTATGTTAATATACAAACCGTTACATATAAGTTCTAAAGTTTTACCTAGATCTTATGTATAAATGTTAAATACGTAAAATAACGTTACTACAAACGTGATATACTACTTTACATGCAAAGTTGGTAATACACCAAGGTTTATCATTCAAATGAAACACACTTTTCGAAAAACTATAATAGATATAGTTTACAAGATATTCATGATAGTTTTATATATTATAAACAAAAGAGGAAATACTTATATTCACAAGAAAAATGGACTTTTCATACGTAAACCTGTTGATACTAACTGTTGTGAGACATCTAACTTCATTGAACCTTTCAGTTCGCAGATTAAGTCTTGTTTTTATAGGCCATAATCTCTTGTGGGAGAGCATGATACTTGTGTATAGATCTATATGATATTGACAATCTCACACCTCAACTGTTAGCTACACCCACTCGGATGTCGGGACCCTCTCTCTCTCTTTCTCTCTCTCTCTCTCTCTCTCTCTCTCTCTCTCTATGGATGAGGTGGAGCTCAACTGGAGAAACATGACTCTCCCGGCCTAATGCATACATAGTATTTGAATTGTTATTTTATACTTCACATATAAGATATGTTTTTTGTATTAGATTTTATTAGTTTATATGGAATTTTACTTTTAACTATAATATAGTTAATATGCGATTTAATTTGAATAATAGTATTTTTTTATTAAAAAATACATATTTTATAATTAAAATTATGACGTACAAATGTATGGAGTAAAATTTTGACATACAATTATATGTCATAAATTGTGTCAAAATTCATGATGTAGTTGTAATTGTTTGTAAAGATTTTTTTTTAAATGTTAAAAGCTTATGATTTACAAATGATCATTCATAAATATATGTCGTAATATGTCAGTAATTGTCTGTCATAAATTTACTACAACTATTGTATGTAGTGTTTCATTTATGACGATTTTTAATAACATATATTGAATGTCATCAATACGTTTTTATTTATTTCAACCAACTTGGACAAAAGGGAAATGAAAAAAAATAAGGGAATTATATACGGTATTATTTTTTGGAAACGGCCGAGAAATTTTATTAATAGACCCCCGCTAGCAAGAAACTATACGAGGGACAAGGAATTTTAAACAATTACATATCAGGAAACATAAAAGGGGAAACTCTCCAACTCTCCCAACTACAAATATCATTTTTGCCCTTACATTTAATCCATAAATAAACAAGTGATTTAATTTCCTCGACGGCTTGCAAAGGGAAACAAACATACCTTTGGAATAGTCTGTTGTTCCTTGATTTCCATAACACCCATAGCGTACCATAACATATAGCGATGAACCTTTTTCTTTGTTTTGCACAATTTCCCCATTTGGAAGTAAGATCAATGAACTCACTCACAGTTTGGACCTCCATATCGTCAATCCCGCAACATCCGAATTTTTTTTTTCGGACCATACTCGCATAAGGACAGGAGATAAGAACATGGTCTGCGTCTTCCTGCTGATTAATGCATGAACCACAAATTATTATACACGGTTTTATTATACGTATCTTTCATTTCGTAGCTAATGCGTAGGTATAATTTAGTCACGAGCCATTATGTTACAGCCTTTTTTCCGTAGCAATTCCATAGGTATCCGTTTATAGCTACGGGATAGCTATGGATTGTGCTGTAGCTATTATATCAGTTTTCTAGTAGTGATTCCACTCACAGGGATAAACGAAACAATTTAGAGTTATAAAATTACCCGATATATATCAGTTGTTTCCTTTTCCTACTGTGAATTGAAGATTGAGACTATTGAACATATCTTTATTTATTGTACAATTAGGTGTGAGACCCGTATATTATACGGGTTTATTAAAAATAAAAATTTAATATGAATATATAAACATTAAATATTTTATAAAATAATGTTTTTTCATAACAAAATGTAATCTTTTGTAGTATTTATGAAACAAATCAAATCTTTTGGAGCATTTATAAGAATTTATTATCAAGTTATTAGAATGACAACCTTACATATATATAACCAATTATAATTTTTTGGAAATTTATTTTAAGAAAATTGAAATCCCAAAGAAATGACAAGTGGAAAATAACAATTTTAAAAACTCTAGAAAATGATATTTGTCAAAATAAAGAAGAATATGACAAATGGCAAAAGTATTTTCAATTATTAATAGGAATTGCCAAGGATTTATGTCTTGCAGATCAATTTCTAGGATCCCCAATTGCTTAACAATCTTTGGATGCAGTCATTTCTTGTCATTTTCGGGTGTTGGAGAACCTTCTTTTTGCGACTACTAAGTATACTATTTTTCATAATATGGTGATGCACGCTTTATTTTTTTTTATTTCTAATAGAATCTGGAAATGTAGACTCGGATTCGATAGCTTTGGCATACAAATCCAATTATCGCTCACTTGTAATTCTTTTTTTACTAGTTTTTGCTCGTCATATAGTTTGAATAATAATTCGCCTACAGTCCATTCAAAAAGAAATAAAAAACAGAACTTTGAGATCGAGTGTAGTAGGTTCAAGTTTTTTAGTTATAGTTGACCTTGTTGATGTGAAAACTACGTTCTGCATTTGGCCAAAGACGTCAACGAACACACAAAGAAAACTATAAAACTGAGAAAATGTTGCCAAAAGCTTTCATAAACCAAAAAACATAGACAATACAAGTAAATTCCAAACAATCAAAATAAAGGCATTCAATCGTAGTTCTTAGTCCTTTCTTCTCGTCTCCTTTTCTTTCATTCATTACATTGAATCTATTCTTAGATACCAAGCACTCGCCCCCAGTGAGATATAGTGAGAAATCAAAAGAAGCATCAAAAGATTTGAGAGAGATATATAGGACCCCACTAGAAATAATAGATGTGCAAGAATTTTTTTTTTTTTTTTTAATTAGAATTTTTGAAGGAACTGTAATAAGAAAGGCATTCACCTCGTAGCTTAGAGCATCACAACATCTGGAACAATAACTGGGAACTTGTGAATACTATCTGCCCATGCCCCAGTTTTTGGAACTTCGACGTCTCTAATACACTTCCAGACTACACTGTTACACTTAAACCCACTCCCAAACCCTATTTGCCAAACCCTGTTTCCTTTCTTCATCCTACCTTTAGCCTCTATGTAACCCATCTCATACCATACCGATGATGATGATGTATTCCCAAACCTATACAACGTCATCCTTGACGCTTCCACATGTTCATCTGTCAACTTCAAACTCGATTGAACCTTATCGATTACTGCACGTCCTCCTGCATGGACACAGAAATGCTCGATGGCCTTTGTGTAATCTGGAATGTATGGTTTCATGTTCATCTTAAAGAGTTTTCTCCCTACGAAGTTGAAAAGAAATATGGCTTGCTCCGACACAGGAAGAACCAACACCCCTAGTCTGCTGATGTTTGATTTCAACGAGTTAGCGGCGATTACCATGAGATCCTTATCCAGGGCTACGCCAAGTTTTCCATCTTTGTCTTCTTTATGCGTGATACAACCATAAGAACTATCGTCAGCTCCTTTGTGTGTCCTGACAACATGTGAAAGACTATACTTTGCATGTTTACGTAGGGACCTTTTATTAGTCAAAAGGATCGCTGCACATCCCATTCTGAACAGAATATTTGGAACCAGCATTGATCTCACCTTACCCGTGTAAGAATTTGGGGTAATGATTTCAGTGCTTATAACAATCGCATTTGATTCAGGATGCACCCGAAGAAGATTTCTAGCTAAATCAATCGAAATTAGGCTTGCACTGCACCCCATCCCTGATAAGTTATAGCTCTTCACATCACTTCTCATCTTATACTTGTTAATCACCATAGATGAAATAGAAGGAGTGGGATTAAAGAGGCCGCAGTTTACTATTACAATGTCAATGTCTTGAGGGGTAATCCCCGTTTGCTCAAACAAAGAATCCATTGATGAGAAAATGACAAGTTCGGTTTCTTCTCTAGAACCGATCAAAGTTGGATTTGGTGGTATGTAATGTAATGGGTGGGGCAAGCTAGTTTCGGCACCCAACCCTGCTCGTTCGAAGACCTTCACTAGGAATTCAACGCCTTTTTGATGTGAGGCTAAGATGATACGACCATGTTCGTATGCTGTAGCATGGGGTACCCTATACATTGCGGGAGGCTTGAAACAGGCAAAGTCAAGGAGATAGACGGGTTGAGATTTGTTCATGAAGTGAATGGTGAATATGGTGATGATTACTAGCAAGAAAGAGATGATGTACCATATGAATGAGAGATCATGTAGAGAGAGAAGATGCTTACTGAGGTAATCTTGACCTTGTTGAACTGCTTGAATGGAAATGGAAACGGTGACATATATGAGTAGGAGTGTGAGCATGTGGTTAATGAGATGTTTGTAGGCTCCTTTTGCAACCTTACTCATGATGGATGTCTGGGATTCAAGATGAGGCTCAAATCCCTCTGACATCTTGGAGGAAGAAGAGGAGTGTGATTGTGTGGGGAACTTTTGCATATTACTAGACTTGTCGACGGGTATCTATGGAGGTAGAGGGGAAGAAGAAGGGGAAGGTGAAAATTTAAATGTGTAGTAGATGAAGATATGTCAGAGTCGGGTGAGAAAAGATTAAATGAGGGGGCGTTTATGTCTTTAATAGCATTTATTTACTAGTAATCAATACTACACATGGTACTAAGTCTACTAGACACCGTCGGTGGAACCAGTTTTGCACCTATCCATAGTCTATTGTATTTACAAATCCATTGTACATAGATTTGCCAAGACATAATGATTTTCATTTTAGTGCGTTTTTTTCTTCGTTTTTTACGTTAGAAAAATTACATTTCTCACAAAATAACTTTCGGCTAATTTATAATTGGTGGTTGTTAAAAACATCCAGGTGTAATATACCCTAGTGTAATCATATATCATAGTCTAATATATCTTAGTCTACTATTTTATTAACTTTATCATCTGTTAATTATTACATTATTATTATATAATTAGTTTATTATTTAACTAATAATTATTATTTAAATGTTTTATTTCAAATTTATTAGTTTTTTCATAGAATAAATATAGCAATATAGATAATAATATACTATATATGTATTTTAACATTTTTTATAAAAGTATAATATTTTTATTTATGCCCTTTGTGTTAATAAAAATAATTATTAATTATATATATTAAATCTCATCCCGGCTTATGAGTAGTACCATTCATAAGCCGACTTCAAATTTTTAATTGCGATTTATTTGGCTTGTTACCTTTGATCTTCTTCCAATCGATCAGTGTCACTTATCTTTCCCACTTGCATCTCTAATTTACCACATGTATCACCCTCCTTCAAACCTCATCGAGTCCTTACAACGGTATCTCTTCGATTTAGCCCTCTCTTCACCACATTGTCTTTGGCTTCTGCGATGGAGTTGGTGACGTCGATAGAATCGGTGTGATGTTGATCAAAATTCACAGTCGGAAAATTTCTAAATCCCATGTATCGTCTCACTCAACCTAATCCACTTCTCACAACTTTCATCTTATTTTCTTCCATAGACTGAGGTGCGCTCTCTTTCTGTCTCCCATAAACGACACTTTTAATCGGTGTCTTTGCTCTTGTCGACGACTACTTCTTGTGTCTCTCTGGTCCATAGTCGATTTTTGAAGCTATGCCCAAAATTAGTAGTGCCAAAGGATGAATGGCCTACGGCACCTCCTCTTATCTCCATCGTCGTCCTCCGGTGACTTCCCCATTTCCATTTCAGACTCCCCCAATTGTAGGTTCCACCGTCAATCACTTTAGGTTAGGGTTAGGTTTGCTTTCGTTGTTTTGTTATGGACGACAGTACAACAACGGCTCTTAGGCCAGTCCTTCATCACGTGAAACAACCTGCTGAAAGGTCCTATGGTGTGCCTGATCGGATAAAAGTCATCCCTGTAAGTAAAACAAAACACGTTTCACCCCTCCAAGAAGTCTACGACGTAAACACCTCTAGTTATCATCTTCTTTCAATATGATTTTACTTCTAACAATTTCAAAACTGTAAACATTTAGGGTTTTGATTATTAGAGTACTAATTTTCCTTTGTTAGATACTGATGAACGCACTAAAGCAGGATTTTTGATTAAATTTGTTGCTCTCTGAAGACATTGACTGGCACGTTTTCATCTGACTATATCTTGTTTTCAATAACAATGAGTTATTAAAAACTTTATCATGTTGATAAACAGAAGATGGATCGAAACATAGTTGAGTTAATCATATAGCTTCACCGTTTAATAAAGTTTCTGACATTTTTATTTACTATTTTTGGGTTATTGATGGCAGATAAAGAGAGTCCATACATGGTTCCAAATTGTTTTTTTAATCTTTTCTTCCATTCTTTCGAAAGAATTTCACAGTATAAAATTGAGTATGCATATAATACAACTAATTTGAATCCTTTACTTTGTATTTTCTCATTTGACAAATTAAACATTTTTTTTCAAATTGTTTTTTTTTTGTCATACGGGTTATCAGATTCACATAGAAAATGAAAGACTATATCTAGGGTAGGTGAAGACGAAGAGCCGAACACATAACAGATCAAGAATATCTTGTCAGGTTTTCTTTCAAAATGTTTAATATTTTATGAGGTATAAAAAATTGGGTATGTGTATATATTGACTGTTTTATTTGGTTATTATACTTTTTATCTAATTACAGTGCTTTGTTATTATCTACTGGGTTATTCCTATCAATTTGATGTTACTCAAATTGATTGGGAGATTAAATTGACAATGGATCAATGATATCTTAAGGGTTTTCTTTCAAAACGTTTGTTATTTTTCTAAGAAATACAAATTTGGTTAATTTTAACAGTTTGGTTGGCGAATGTTTGCTTTTTTTCATTGTTTGATTGTATTGGGAGTTTATTTACAGAAGAGATCAACAACATGTTTCGATTTCTATTTTAAAAAATGGCTTTAACATAACGAATGACATATCAAATTTGTTCTTTTGTTTTTTTTTTTCAATTTATTAAGCTCGAAAGTGGAAATCAACTTTTCTGATGTGGATTATTCTTTTGGTTTTTGGCTAGTGAGAAAAGGTGTCTGATATGATTTTGTCCATTGATTAATTGTATAGTTCAATACATATCGATTGAAACAAGTTGCGTCGCTAGCCCTTTCTGGATAGCAAAACCAATTCTTTTGAAAACTACATTTGTGGATCTAGGAGATATGACATTAGAATGCATGACCCGTTGGACTCTATTGAGGAGCTCCACCGCCTCTGGTGCGAGAAAACCAAATGTATCAAATGCAAAAGGAACAAACACATGTTGATTTGCTATACATGCATTCTCGTGCTTTACCACTTTGCACGCAGCGGCTTTCAAAGCGGCATGCCCAGCTGTGAAACCCCCACTCCCCAAACCAAAGAGAGGAGAGACCCCAGTAAGATCCACGCATGCATGCTTCCCTCCTATCCATCCAAAGACCAAAATGTCAGCCGGTCTAAGTGTGGACCTTCCATCCTACGGGTCCGTCAAAAAGTTCATTGGCGCCTCTTTCTTCACAAAAACACCAGCACGCCGACAAGCATCAAAGAGAACATCCCGAACCACATCATGTCTATACTTGAAACCAGGGAGCTCTCTACAATGAACCATGTGTTCCCCAAAGGTATCCAAACATGCCTTGCGACAAACTGGACATATCTCGTCAATTGGGAATATGGGAATCATGAGGCGGTAACGAAGGATAGTTCAGTACTCCACAAGAGACATATGTTGGCCAAGACCATCAATAGGGATAGTTAGCATAAAATCTTAAGCAAGAGGCGCCCGCAGACACTCAAAGACTGCTTTTTGTCTGACAGTCATGTCAAAGTCGACTTCCATATCTTGGATGATTTTTCTAAAAAGGGCACACGCCAAACCTTTTTGGGATTTAGGAGGGGCAGTGTCCTTATTAGTGAAACCGCTACAGTTAAATCCCGGAATCGTATTGCGAAGATGAGTCATAGCACATAGGTAATCCGAGTCCATATCACATACGTCACTGTCACGTAAGATGTGGTCTTGTAATGCCTAAGATTGGGCCCTCAAGGCTACAAATGCGTAGGAGGAAACCTCGTAGATCGAGTACAAACCCAAACCACCGAAATGAATAGGTAAGGAAGCCAAGCGCCACTGAATGTCTCCAAAGAAGGGGCCTCTTAAGAATAAGACTTTATAAATTGTAATCTGTATCTTTCACACACACATACATGTAGTTGTGTTTTCAACTTTAATCCATAGTTATCATGCTTTGAAATGTAAATTTATTTTTTGAAAGTATAGGGAGTATTACTTGATGTAATCATAAAAAGGGTGAAGTACATTGTTATTTCTAGGAGGATGCAAGACCATTATTAACATGAAGTACGATTTCATGAAGTAGTTGAAGTCATTGATGTAGCACGGTTATTTTCTTCTGCAACTGAAAAAGCGGTTACCCTCGACAACACTCATGAGAAATGATTTTGGCCAGGTTTATCTAATTTCATGTTCCTTTCATATAGTTATATTGTTGTACATCTTTCTTTTTCCATCGTGATTTTGATTTTTATGTATTTTACCTTCAACATAAGCATATATGTGCTTTATGCTAGAATAGCAACAAACTCTCATTGATTTGGTTGTTATAACATTATACTTTTAATTCTTCGTTTATAACATTGTACTTAAAAACAATATAGCAATTTCATATTCTCATCCAAGTCCCACAATAGCTTCAAAGTAAAAAGCTATAATCGAGTGGATAATTTTCAAACTACAATGATGTAACATGAAATAACTTAAAAGTACAATGTTATAACCGGTTGGTTTTTTAGAGTAAAGTATTCATAGTGAGACCCTTCCCATGTTTCAATTCACATACTTCTTCATTAGCTTCCTTATTTTTCTATTCTTTAATTCATAAATATTGAGCATGGACGTTAATATGATTAGCAAAATCGAGGCTAATGTACTTTCTATTCTAACCAAACTTCAAGCAGAGGTACCAATATAGCAGCACAACAGAAAATCCAAATGAGGGTAAAATGGTCAAGATAAAGAAAACACTCCACACAACAATCTTAGAAACAAACAACAACCAGAAGCAAACCAGAAAAATGATGTTTGTGTGAAATTTGCAAGACAATGCACCAAAAATAGCAAAAGCCTCAAATAAAATCAACAATGAAAGAAATCATCAACATCCACCAGACCAACATAGTGATGCAATGAACACCCCACACAAATCAAAATAATACAAAGTACTTGCTCAAAAGAGAACTCAAACCTCAAACACTTAGCACCAGAGCGGACAAAGCAAATAAAATGATCCAATATATGAGAGACTGAAAAAATACAACAATATCAATACACAATCCACCCACATCAGTGAAAGCCAGGATCACAATGAGACAAATGAGTAGCAACCTAGGATATGACCAGCAGGAGTAATATTGTCTAAATCTCAGAAGGCGCACCATACAACAATAATCCTATCCATTCCTTATTCTCCCTAGCTAGTGTTCACTGCGTTATTTGCTATAAAATTTAGGTTTCAGTTTAATAAATATCATTGTACTTTAAATTGTTAAGCTTTAAAATATTGTATTTAGTAGATTTCTTTTTAAAATAACAGACTTAAGGAAAATTCGAAAGTGCAGTGGTATAGTAGTGGAAAGAAATGAACATAAGATGCTATAATAAACAAAAAAGTGAAAGTATGTTGCTATTGTGGGTTATGCTTGCAAACCATACCATGCTTTTGTCTATAAGCTTCATCGTGAATTTGGTTGGTGAGGCATGTCCCCTCTTTTTGGGTGACATGATTTGGAGTCATAGGTCTCCTTAAAACTTAATGTTGTTAATAATGGTTTGTTAGGGTTCGGATGTTTTTAATGATATATTGATGGATGATAGTGGTATTCAGGTATCAAAGGTTCAAGGTAAGGTGTTTGCATGGTTTTTTAAGTTTAAATGATAATCATGTGATCATGTAACCTCACTTCATTCAGAAAATCCAAATTTTGTTACATTAACCCCCTAAGGTTTAAACTCTATAAAATGTCCCTGATTTAACAAACACGTACAAACCCGCTGCAACATGCAAGCTTTTTACTAGTTGATTAGTAAACTTTTAATATTTCTTTTAATTTATGAAAATAGTAATTTTAGAGTTTTTTATTGTAAAAATATAATATTTCATCTTGAAATTTTTTGCCTACACAAGCATACACATTTCAAGTTTTAGTAGTTTTAAGATTTTTTAGTGAGTAAGTGAACATATTTATTTAATTATTAAGTAATATCATTATTTTTCTATTCAAAAAAAATAACCATTACTTTAAATACCTAGTATAAAAGTTTGTTTTTAGTAGTTTTCTATAAATATTGACAATAAAATAATTATTTTATATATTTTTAACTTCTGTTGCACTTGTAAAATATAATACATTAAAGTAAAATTATATATATATATATATATATATATATATATATATATATATATATATATATATATATATATATATATATAGAGAGAGAGAGAGAGAAAGAGAGAGAGAGAGAGAGAGAGAGAGAGAGACCCCTTTGTAAACAGTACTTCAATGTTATTGGTCTATTTTTTTAATTAATTGTGGCATACCAGTTGATTTTTACTTAATTAATTGTGGCATACCAGTTGATTTTTACAGGTTTGACACGTATTTCTCAACTACCTCACCTACCACTCATGTTATTGTTGTTTCTCTACTTATTCCACCGTGGTTACTTTACTTACTCCACCGTTCCATCGCCTCAAATACTAACTGGTGATCCTGCTTGAATCTTCTGTAAATTCACATCCTATATGGTTACGTCCTTTCCTCTAGCCATGCCATTTGCATTTCTACATTATTGCTTCATGTATGGCTTCCTTATCAAGAAGGTTGTTCCTCCATCTCCCGACGTCTTCTCCGATTTGGTTTTCAATTAGGGCTCCATGAACTATAGGACGCCTGCTTTTTCCATTCTGATGTTCCATTCTATTCGTTTAGGGTTGCTGTCTGGCAAGAGGTAGCAAACGCACAGTGGAAAATAAAGAATAGATCGTTTGATTCTGATTTCTATGGAGTGATTACAAGGGAGGAGGCCAATTTTTGATTGCATGCCCCTTTGTTTTTTTAAACTTCCAACCTCAACTGTGTTTTCCCCCGATTTCCCTTTGGCTTTTGCTTCAATTGATTGATTCAAGTTTGTTTGCTGCTTAAATCTAATTGCAGGTATGACACATCTTGGTTGCATACCTCCGTTCTTTACTATAATCTACCTAATCCGATGAATCCATGTTTCAGCTTCACACTTGCTCAACACCTTATATGTTCCACCATTTAGCCGCAAGTCACAATGATGGCCATATTAATGCTCCGTAAATTCCATATTTTCTTTATTATGTACGTAATCCCCTCATTTGAGTTTCTTTTTCTTTGATAATTTATGTGAAAACCTGTCTTCCTCCTAATTCTTATGATTTACTTTCGATCACCATTATTTTATGTACGTTTACCCTTATTGACAATGTCATTAATGATGTGCTAATGGAAATAATGGAGTCAGATATATCATTGCACCCAAAATCGTAGAAATAAGTCAGTTTCCCTAAAATTGTCTTTTGAACTTTTTACCCTGTTCACTCTCAATTGTAGGTTTAAGCTTATCGACCTCTTTTCCCCTTCTTAAATCTCTAAACCTTCTCACTTATAGAAATCCTAATCCACTCCCTGTTCTCCCCCTCTCCTAACTTACACCAGTGACAACAAGGTCGTGTGTGTTTTTGAAACATAATTTTTCTCAATGAAGAAGGTTTTTACATCCAACTCCAAATACAAGTTAGTCAACGTAGGTGATAAACGCAGTAAATAGCAATGTACTTTGAACTAACACATTTTTTTCTGTTTTTTTTATTTCTTTTGATTTTTTTTTTCCTAAAAACGTAACCACATTACTATTAGGTGCATTTTCGATTTTTATGAGTAAAATGCCCTAAATAGTAACGTACTTTGAATTTATACCTATTTTCTTCTCTTTTTGTAATTTCTTTTAATTTCTTTACCAAAAAACAAAATACGTTGTCATTTGGTGCATTTTCCATTTTTAGGTTATAAATGCAGTAAATAGCACTATAGTTCAATTTATAGTTTTTTTTCAATTTGTTTTGGTTTTTTTTTGTGTTAGCTCAATGACAAATGTTAGTGTTTGATATATATATATATATATATATATATATATATATAATATGTGTGTGTGTGTTTTGTTTAATGGAATGGTCGAATGTTATGAGTAATTAAATTTTGTAATTCCTGTTTCTCCTTAGAACTTCAATAAATGTCTAAATGCTTTGAGTCGCAGTACTCAATATTAGGGATTTGTACCAATATATCATATGAAGGATTGTCTTATATCGTGTCACATTGTAAAACCCTTAAAGAACTTGATTTTTATCGATAAGCATTATATTTACATGATGGTATTTTAATCTGGATTTGTTAATTTTGAGAATACCAAGTGTGCCGGTAAAGCGATGGAAAGGCTAAGTGGTTAAAAATTTATAATAGTTATTATAAAGGAGGTAGTTAATATTAGCTATAATAATTATTTTTTTGTTAAATGTTAATTGTTCTTCTATTAAACTGTGTAGTATTTTGTATGTTTGTTTGAAATTATAAACAGGTCAGCAGTGTCAATATCAATCAATGAATCCGGATTGGGGCTAATGCATTTACTCATTCAAAATTCTATAGTGTCGATATCAATCAATGAATCCGAATTGGGGCTAATGCATTTACTGAATTGGGGCTAATGCATTTACTCATTCAAGAGTCTATGCACACAATACACCCACAATGAACAAGGTGCAAAATGCAAATGAAGAAATAGTTATGTACTTTCGTTTTTTTCAAATATAAGATTTTATTTTCAATTTGGTTGTTTGTAGGGTTGCTGTCAATTCCAACAATGTAGCGAATCAAAAACTCTAATTAATTTGATTTTCACAACCAAATAAGAAAAAAACAATCAAAAAACATTTGTGTGCAAAAAAACACCCTTCATTGTCTAAAATAATAGACCACAATCTTTAATAAATCGCGTTCATGCTTTCACGTATATAATGAAGCCGTCGTCCATATATAAATAAATAAAATGTTTCTTTTTTTACCAAAGTGTCTCACATACTACCACTAAGTAACACTACATTTTAAATATTTAATCAATAACATGTTTTGCAATGCAATACCTTCTAACCCCGCAAAGCGAGGATCCTTCCCTGATGAATATAATTTTTATCATTAGAAAATAATATTGTTATGTTAATTGTAAACTAGATAAGTTGCCCATGCTCTGCATGGGCCGTGTGCGTCTGATTTGAGTGTCGTTTTTGTTTATAGATTAATAGACGTTTGATTGTTTTAGTTGACTTTGGTGAGGGCAGACAAAAACAAAAAAAATAAATATGAGGACCAATATAGAAAAAATATACCAAAAGAAGAAAATGACAGACGTAGAAATTACAAGGATGAAAAGCTCGGGCTTTGCCTCGGGCCGTTTTTTGTGTTTTTTATGAATAAATGCAAAAGTTTTGACTGTACGGACCAAAAGTGTCAAAATGGTCATAAAACAAATATGCACAATATAACAAAACTAATATAAAAGTATGATCATTTTTGCCAAAAAGCTAAGAACTGCACTAAGGAAGAGAAATTTAATATATATATATATATATATATATATATATATATATATATATATATATATATATATATAAGAAAATAAAATAAAAGAAGAAAAAAAAATTAAAACAAAAGAATTCAAAAGGAAAGATGAAGACTTTGATGGCTTTTACTTTTCATATGGTTGCAACTATAACCCACTTTCCTATGTTCCCATTTTTATTTTCCATATTTTTTTTGTTTTCTCCATCTCTACGGCAAGCAAAAAAAATAGTACCGTCACGACTCTATCGTGACAAGCATTTCTGCTATTGATTCTTAGCTCTTTCTACATGTCACTAGGGTAGACAGAGATGACGGCGACATTCCGCCAATGATGTTAGGGAGGATCAACATGTGGTGTGCTATGATGGTGTACGACAGCATTTCATCGGTCATGGTGATGGTTTGTTGTGTGCATCGGTGTGTTGTTGCGTGATAGCGTTCCACCGGTTTTAGTCACAAAAAGGCATAACCCAACTCCGACGAATTCGAGCTGCTGACCACCGCAAGTTCAACAAATTGATTTTGTGACCCTTCTCCATGCATTCAATTTCATATACATTATAAAATGTTAAAGTATAAAAGAAGAAAAAAAATAGTATTCCTCTATTTTTCGTGCTCTTCTATGAAAAATTTGTATCGATTTGTGTCGTGTAACATCTATATAATTTTTATTTATAAAATATAAAAAAAAAGTAATTAATTATCAATAAAAATAGATCAAACATGTATATAGATATATAAAATAATGCAGTGACAGATCCAGGATTTAAATTTGTGGAGACATAAGAAAAATATCAAATAATTTTTTTTTCAAATCTGGTTAAAACGGTTTTTGATATCGGTAATCTTAAGAATAAAATCAAGAACTTAAAAGGTGTTTAATTCTCATACAAATATACATCTTTCAGTGAAGCTGCATAATCTCGACCAAATATATAGACCTCAAACTTTAAATAACACTTATTAATTATTGATGTTATGGCATGGTTTATTTTCAGGAAAATGACTTGCAAGAGTAATTATATTTTTGTCTTTTTCATGTTTAGATAATTTTATTTTTTTTGTACACATTTAACCATTTAATTTGTTAAATGTGTTCACATATTACTATTGTCACCTATAGTAGGTAACAATGATAATATGTGAGCACATTTAACAAATTAATGGTCAAATGCATACAAAAAAAATATTGTCTAAATGTGAACAATTTTATTTTTACAAATTTCTTAAGAATTTTTATAATTTCTTATAACTTTTTTATGATATTTTTTTCCTATATATTTTTTTAATACAATGTTTTAAACTTTGCTTATAATTTTTTATTTTAACTTTTTTTATACTTTCATATAATTTTAATATAAGTTTTTTTAAACCAAACATTTTATAAATATCAAATTTTCTTACAATTATTTAACTTGTTTTTTGGAATAATTTTAAAACATTTACATTATATATATATATATATATATATATATATATATATATATATATATATATATATATATATATATATATATATCACTGTTGTAAAAATCCCGACTAAGTCTCGATTAATCTCCGGTTAATCCCTAGACGCTACTTGACCGATCAGAGGGCGCCTATCGATTAATCCTTACATACATAATGAGTGAAACAGTATAAAACGATGCAATTTTAAAATTTTGAAGAAGTTTTATCTCAATGGAAACTATTTGAGTTATGATTGGTGTTGTATTAATCATATTAACCTATTTTGTTATGAAATTAGTGGTATTTATGAACTTTGATATGATATTAGTCATATTTAATTTTTGAAAATTAAGCAAATTAGCAATTAATGGTCCCCAATTAATCTCCGCCTAGCCGATTAATCGCTTAATTTCAGCCTACCGACTAGCTAACGTCGACGTTTTTTACAACCTTGATTTATATATATATATATATATATATATATATATATATATATATATATATATATATATATATATATATATATATATATATATATATATATATATTAATTTTCTAAGTAATATTTTCTTTTTAATTTTTAAAAAGACCCTCCGTACTTATTTTTCATGTTTAGTTTATTTAATTTTATAGTTAGATACAATTACTTTAAGAATATTATATACGCTTAAAAACAAAAGAAAAAAAATTATAAGAGGAACTTAGGCAATATAAAATATTTCAAAAAAATATATATTTATTAATTAAAAAGTAAAGTTTAAAATTGATTAATATTTAATTAATATTTAGGAAATTATGGATATTCTAAAAATAACGTTTGAAACAAATAATATAAAGAAATATAAAAAAAAAAAAAAATCGTTATTAAAAGTGGGAAAATGACTTATCAGGGTAATTAACTTTTCGTTTTGTTCACATTTAGACAAATTTCTTTTTTCGTACACATTTAACCATTTAACTTATTAATTTGTTCACATATTACTATTGTGACCTGCTATAGACGGTGACAATGACAATACGTGAGCACATATAACAAATTAAATGGTCAAATATGTACGCATTGAGAAGGTTCATATAGATGATGATCTAGCAGATCCATTCACAATGGATCTTCCTCAAAGCAAGTTTGAGAGTTATGCAAAAGGAATTGGTCTATGATTAGCTAGTAATTAGATTTAAATTTGTACTTTACTAATATTTGGATATTCAGAACTATGTAGCAATTATATGTAATCTCCTTTGATATATGAGATAACTCCTTTGTGTTAAATATTATTGTGTTCTATATTAGCATGTTATTTAATCCTTGAATAATGTAATTATTCAAAATTGTCCATAGTCGGTCACTATTACGGTAGCAACTGTTAATTAAGACTAATATGAATCGGCTTGGTTGATTTCAAGAGATGAAATAGCAAAGTGTTGTATCTAAATTCATGTGTACTTGTTTGAGAATAACTATTGGAAATGATCTGCATCAAGAGTCACTTCATGGATCGATATCATAAGTGAATCTTGATCACAGGTAAATATATTTATGTCTTTCGACCTGAGATGCATATTGGAGACATAAACTATATGAACTATATGAGAGTATATATGTTGTAAAAATGGGATTTGTTCATCTTATGTGTTGAGAGTTAGACATCTAAGGCGCCTTACTTATAAGTTGGATAGCAAATGAGAATGATCACGTTCCATATCTCATATCCAACATGATGCTTGTACCAAAGAGAATATTGATACACTTATCTGATACCTAAATTGTAGCTAGTGAGCTCCTGGAATTGGATGTTGATTGATTTCACTCCTTCATATGTTCTTAGGGGTAGTAGCCCAATGCTAGACGCCAGCTACTGTCTATGTCAGTCTATAAAGAATCTTGTGCAAGTGGGAGATTGTTAGATCTATATGCTCAAGAATCATTGTTGAGTGACATTGCTAATGAAATATAATCCTCTATGGTTATACCTTAATCAAGTCGGTAATTATTGAATATTTATTAAGTAATTTGTTATTAATAAATAAATTCAACTATTTATTTAATTAAAGAAAAATTGTTGTTCTACGAAAATAATATGATAAGAAGTATTAAAAAAATCTTATATATGATAAGGTATCATATAATAAGTCATAATAAGTCATGTACAAAGTTTCTGGACACTTTGGTTAACCATGATTAAATCAAATGTTTACTCTACCATGGTTAAAAGACTAGTGAACAATTTTTGTCCTCTTTAGGCCTTATGGCCGAAACTATGTAGAGTGATGGGGGTTGCTTGTCAACCTCCATCATCTTGTTGCCCATACCTCTAGTTTATAGCCCATACTTTAGACTATTATATTCAAGAGACCTTACTTGCATGGTATATATAAAGAGGGTCTTATTCATGGAAAAGGGCAAGTTTTTATTGGTCTTGAACTTCTTCTTTTTCTCTTTAAAAAACCATAAGCACTTATAAGCTTGAAGCTCTCTCCTCTTTTGAAGATATTACTTCATTTTTGTGTCCAATTTGCGTCTTCCTTTAGTGCTTAATTGATTAAGCACTTAAGGCTTAAACAACAAAGTTGTACATGAAGAAATCTACCAATTTTGTTACCTTATTCTTGGGTGTGGATTATTTGTAGAGAAGATCAAGCTTCTTGTTCTTGCCATCCACCTCAACACCCTAATTCCAAAAGGGTCTAAAGGCATCAAAGGTTGTTATTTCTAAGCACCCTATGGTTGTTGTAACATCATTTTAACCTCTTTAATAGGATCCTTGATGGTTTGTTTTGTTGTTATACTCAGAATTTATAAGAAATTTTAAAGCTTTTGTTGCCGATTTTTGTGAAAAACTATCTATTTTATGCACCAAAAACTCTTCATTCATGACCGCAACGGCACTGGTACAATGATCAAAACAGATACTTCCCTTCAATCCCAAAAGCGAATTCAATCCTTAGCGAGAAATATGTGACTCAGCAAAGAGACAATACTAATGCCTCACAACTAAATCACATCGAGAAGAACTAACTTCCTTAACCATAATATGAGGAATCTGAATCCATGTATGTCTTCCAGACAAACAGAGCTACCCGAACCTTAATCATGCAAACCAAGACTCACAGATATGATCTGACGATGATACGACAACCCGAACATTTCATCTAATAAATCAACTCTTACTTTAATCTTGAGGGCTTCGAGGTTGTTCTCGACAACTTAATGAACAAACCCATCCTATATATCAACCTTGTTGACTAGGAAATTCGCAGGTCTGCTCTGACTGAGATCCTTACCAACCTTGGTCCATCTAACGGATGGACTGAAGAATGAACTCCACAACTAAATGTTGAAATCGACTCCCATACACATGGATGCACATCGAACTCTAAACAAAAGCCCAGCGGGAAAAGGCTAACATAGCCTATGCATCAAGATGGACCTAACAACCCTTAAGTCTAAACAAAGGAATGACTAATCAAACAATGACAATTTATTTCAACCCATGTGAATATTATGATCTAATCATAGTCTTACAATCATTCTTGCTGCTACAACCCAACTATAGGCCTTCCTGCCATGATCCAACCATGGTCTTCCATATGTGACTGTTAGGATCCAACCATAGTCTTATATTCACTTATGTTGCTATAGACCAGTTGCAGTCTTTCCTGACATGACTCAACCATGGTCTTCTATATGTGAATGTTATGATCAAACAATAGTCTTACAATCACTTACATTGCTACAACCTAGCTGCATTCTTTCTTGTCATGATCCAAACATGGTCTTACATATGTGAATGTTATGATCCAACCATAGTCTTACAATCACTTTTGTTGCTATAACCCAACTACAGTCTTTCCTGCCATCATCCAACCATGGTCTTTCAAACAAGCTACAAAGACGGTAAGCAAATCTGACACGAGGCATACCCCTTAATCTACTAGACCCCGTAAGGTGTTCGGCTCATACTTTAAATCCCAAATCCTTCCTCAGATAAGAACATGCAAAGAGGCCATCACACATCCTTCGACCTGAACCTAGACACAAACCCAAAATTTACGATGTTGTCGTTGCTTCCGTCCTTCAGATGAGATGACTTGGAATCCACAATATCTGCTTCCCTGATCACATCTGACTACTGAACATCATTCCTTGCATAATCTTCGACTCAGACAACAACCAAAACCAGCTATTCTCTTACCCTTGAATATGAA
Organism: Lactuca sativa; assembly: GCF_002870075.4. Lineage (NCBI taxonomy): Eukaryota > Viridiplantae > Streptophyta > Magnoliopsida > Asterales > Asteraceae > Lactuca > Lactuca sativa. The sequence continues at coordinate 57,756,850 of NC_056630.2, forward strand.
GTTCTGGGATGAGTTGCACTCGGAAACATTTCCATATGATGAAACGATTCACCCTACATGGAATTGGCTAAACTCTAACAATTTCATAACCATTTGAATTTCAAAGCCAATCTAATAACTCCACCACATGGTTCCTAATAACTACACCTATCATTACCAAGCATAAAGGAATCTAAATTCTTTAACAAAAATCTAGAGCTCCAACCTATGACTACAACCCATTACGTAAAAATCCAAAGAGCTCCAACACACATTTACAGCCTCACAACAAAAACAACCCATACATACATAACCTTCATAATATAACCAAATTTGATTACAACAATATCATTTAATACATCATTCTAGGTTTTAATTGAAACAACAAAACAAACAAAACATAAGAACTACTAATGACACTAACAAATGTTGCATCGAATCGAACTGAAGAAACCCACTAAATCAAACCCCGACTCTTGGGATCCAACTGTCCTATGTCACACATCCGGTAGCTGCCAATTCAAAGGTATCGTATTCAAAACTACACCATCGACTCTCAAATGACAATCGGCCTTAACATGGCCTAGTTGACAACAAAAGAAACATACCCTTGGCGACTCCCTCTAACTATGGTCTCGACTATAGTGACCCTCCTGACCACACCTAAAGCATCCAAAAATAGGTGCGTGAAAAATAACCCAATGATTGCGACCACACCTCCCTCATGAACCTAATCACGCCTCTTCTTTCGTAGTTGGGTCTCCAACTCCAGCTCTTTCTCCCTGGCGGCCTCCACCAAACTGGGCAGAATCTTATGACTCGAGATACTCAGGTGATCCTAAATCTCCGTCTTCAACATGCCGTGGTAGCGAGTCCTTCGCATCTCCTCCGAAGCCACATACTGAGGAAAAAATATCATTCTTTCTCTAAACTTGGTGGTGATCTCATCAACCATCTCTATAGTCTACTCAAGCGCCAGATATTCCCGGGTCAACTGTTCGCACAAACTCTCTCTTGAATCTGGTGACAAAATCCTCCCATGACATGGACTCAACCACATCTAGTTTGAAGCCCTAGACAACCTCTCACCACCAATCCCTAGCTTTGTCGCATAGAATACATGTCGCAAATCTAAACTTGGCCTCCATCGGATAGAAACTGGCGCAAAAGGCACTCTCCACATCGGCAACCCAACGCATAATGATGATCGGCTCTCTACTCCCAAAGAAATAAGGGGATCAACAAGCATCAAACACCCAGAAAGAAACATACCAAGCCCTGAGACGACTGGCCTCCAAATCAGCCTGGAGAACTCTAATTTGCTTCCATCATTCAAATCAACTCATCCCTTAATGAGTTGATCAAACCAAGAAAATCTTCTCTCATGAATCTCGACTATAGTAATGATGTCGCGAACAACCTCCTCACTCAGCTTTGAATTGCCAACACGGAAAAGTCGTTATCTTGAATCTAAAAGATAATGGAAACACATCATAATCAATGCACAATGCAAACCTACACTATGCATACCCACATACAACTTTGTGGTATTCTTGTAATACTCCTTGGCATAAGTATAGATCATGTGCTTTGAGTAGTATGGGCCTAATACTACCTTCCACACCTATCCATACTCATTCCAATGACTGTTCCAAGACTCCCAAGTTACTTCACAACACTTTGCTACACCCCTCATACACATTCATAAGGCTAGCAATATGCATAATGCTACACTTCGTAGACTCCCTCGCTAGGATTCTCCACACTCTCTTTCACACTGCTAGAACCCCTATCAACATGTTGGTTGCCTCGTGCAAGAAAGTTACACAATACAAGATCAACTAGATTGTCAAATAAGTGATTCCACCCTAAGCTCACAACCAAACAATGAGCAAGATTAAGGCTAAACCAATCATTATAAGGCTATGCAATCTTAATCGTATACAACTCTAAAACATACACCTACAAAATAACATTATCAATATAAACTTCAAGGAGCACATAACAAACAATTGTATAGGATATAAGGCATCACAGATAACAAGTAATTCTATCAAACAAGTCATAAGCAGATATATATAACCTACATTCTATTATGAATAATAATTCATAACATAAATACAAGATCATATAGGTATACTGGAATTACTTACTTCCTGAGCTCCAGCCAACTGTACGCATCACATCCTCCATTTGTTATAAAATCTTTTTAGAAAATCATTTTCTTGAATAAAAGCTGTAACAACTCAAATTTTCAAACAAATTTTTCATTTTTAAAAATAAAGTATTTCTATTCAAAACAAGGCATAAAGAGTTTAAGTATTCTATCAAATACAAATAGTCAAAATCCCAAGATCATAAAAACATTCTCCAGTGTGTATCGATCACGCCGGCGCCTTCCCACGGTCCTCGCTAGTACCTGAAACACATACATAAACAACTATAAGCATAAATGCTTAGTGAGTTCCCCAATATACAACTTACGCACATACGCCTTTCCAGGCCCTGACCTTCCGGTCCATGTGTCTCAGGGGACTTCCGTCCCTGCTGGGTAAACCTTCCGGTCCTACCCACGCCGACCTTCCGGTCCATCACACAACATATCGCCTTCCGGCCCATAATATAATCGCCTTCCGGCCCATGACATACATAGCACATATAACAAATAACTTACCACATATAGCATACATATCACATATCATATCTGACCTTCCGGTCACACAGTCAAACCCTTCCGGGTACAGTATAGTGAGAAGACTCACCTCGTAAATGCTGAAAGCTAGCAAATCCTGAAGTCACTTGTGCACAACCCGACGAGCTACAACCTCCCTATAACATCACATATCTCTCATTAACACTTATATCTTATAAGTGTGACTATCCCTAAAGAGACAGACTTAGGTTAACTCTGGTCAACGGTCAACGGTCAACTCGACCGGACTCGGCGAGTGCCATGGCGACTCGGCGAGTCTAGACGTTCTCCAACTCTCTGAGAGTCCCTACCTACTCGTCGAGTATCCTCCTTGACCCGACGAGTTACTCCTGGAAGAATCGCGGGGCCACCCCGACTCCACTCGCCGAGTCTGAAGAACAGCTCGACGAGTTCCAGTCAATCTCCAAGCTACTTGCCGAGTCTGTTCATTGGACTCGGCGAGTCCACGCCATGCAGTCGATCAAACTGCTTCCTGAGATAAGTTTCGTCCCGAAATACACAAGCATGGACCTTCTGGACCTCTAAAGGTCCTAATACAGGATTATAGTCGTAGGGTAACAAGGTACTAATTCATCTAATCACCAAATGGGTTCCATAAACCCTAAATCCATGCACACATCAACATAACAGAAAGGAATCCGAAATATTACCTGAAATATGCCCTCTCTGTGTCTCCAACCCGCAGAACTCGAATCCCTTGCTGTTCCTTTAGCCAAAACCCTTCTCCTCCTTGCACAACAATTTCTTCAAGCCCTAATATCCTCCAATCTTGCTCTAGATGCTCACAGCCGTTTAGGGTTCTTCTCAGTCGACTAAAGACGGACAATGACGGCCTATAAGTGCATTATATACGACCCAAACCTGAACGGTTAGGGTTTTCGCTAAACAGCGTAGACTCGCCGAGTCCATATCGGACTCGTCGAGTCCAGTCGCGAACCCGCGACCAAGTCTGCGATCCTACTCGGCGAGTCTAGGCTCCGACTCGCTGAGTCCCCCCTTAACTCACCCCAAAAACATAATTTAACAATACCTGAGATTCCGGGCTGTTACAACTCTCCCCCACTTGGATTAGACTTCGCCCTCGAAGTCTCACTCTGAAAATAGTTCCGGATGCTGCTCCCGCATCTCACGTTCCGTCTCCCAAGTCATTTCCGACCCCTTACGGTGTTGCCACTGAACCAGCACCAGAGGTACTTCCTTGTTCCTCGGAACCTTGATCTTCCGATCCCTGATGGCCACTGGTCTCTCGGCATAATTCAGGCTCGCATCCACCTGAATATCCTCCAATGGAACCACTGCCGACTCATCGGCTATGCACTTCCTCAATTGCGACACATGAAAAGTGTCGTGGATCTGTCCCAACTCCGCTGGCAACTCCAACCGATAGGCTACCCGGCCTACCCTTGCGATCACACGAAATGGCCCAATATACCGGGGCCCCAACTTGCCCCTCTTCCTGAATCGAATCACTCCTTTCTAAGGAGAGACCTTCAAGAGAACGAAGTCGCCGACCTGAAATTCAAGCTCGGATCGGCGCCTGTCTGCATAACTCTTCTATCGGCTCTGGGCAGTCAATAACCTCTGCCTAACTTGCTGAATCTGCTCTGTCGTCTGAAGCACGATCTCCGTGCTGCCCATCACTCTCTGTCCCACCTCTCCCCAGCAAATGGGGGTCCGACATCTCCTACCATACAACAGCTCAAAAGGTGGCATACCAATGCTCGAATGATGGCTGTTGTTGTAGGAAAACTCTGCCAATGGTAAGTACGCATCCCAACTACCCCCGAAGTCTAACACACACGCCCGGAGCATGTCCTCCAGCGTCTGAATCGTCCGCTCGCTCTGACCATCTGTTTGGGGATGGTATGCGGTACTAAAATGCAATTTAGTACCCAGCTCCTTATGAAATTTCTTCCAGAACCTGGAAGTGAAGCGCACATCACAGTCTGAAACAATCGAGATCGGTACCCCATGCCGAGATACTACCTCTCTCACATATATCTCCGCCAACTTCTCCGCTGAAGAACTCTCACTGATGGCAAGGAAGTGTGCACTCTTCGTCAACCTATCCACAATCACCCAAATTGCATCAACTCCCCTGGCAGTCCTCGGCAATTTGGTGATGAAATCCATAGTGATTTGTTCCCACTTCCACTCGGGGATCTCCAATGGCTGTAACTTGCCGTGCGGTCTCTGGTGCTCGGCCTTAACCCTACGGCAGGTCAAGCACCTCTCAACGAACCATGCAACGTCCCTCTTCATACATGGCCACCAATACTCTTTCCTCAAGTCCAAATACATCTTCGTAGCACCGGGATGGATCGAGAATTTCGATCTATGAGCCTCTTCCATCAAAGTAATACGCGTACCGCCCACAAACGGTACCCAAATCCGACCCTGAAACGTCATAAGCCCTCGCCCATCCTTAACGAACTCTGAAATTAACCCTACAACCCGCTCTTTCTTCTGCATTTCCGGTCGCACAGCTTCAGCCTGTGCCCCACGAATAGCATCCAATACAGGAGTCATCACAGTCAGTCTCAAGCATACGTCTCGCAATGGAGTGCTATCCGCCCTGCGGCTCAATGCATCGGCTACCACATTAGCCTTGCCTAGGTGGTACAGGATCTCACAATCATAATCCTTAACCACATCCAACCACCTCCTCTGACGCATATTTAGGTTGGGCTGATCCATCAAATACTTCAAACTCTTATGGTCCGTGTATATCGTACATCGAACCCCATACAAGTAGTGACGCCAAATCTTGAGAGCGAACACTACTGCCCCCAACTCTAAATCATGCGTGGGATATCTCGCCTCATGAGGCTTCAGCTGCCTCGACGCATAAGCTATCACATGACCCCTCTGCATCAATACTGCACCCAGTCCCGAAATCGATGTGTCGCAATATACCACAAAATCTTCCATCCCTTCTGGGAGAGCTAATACCGGGGCTTCGCACAACCTCTGGCGAAGTGTCTCAAAGGAGGTCTGCTGCTCGGGCCCCCATGAGAATGCAACACCCTTCCGGGTCAATCTGGTGAGTGGCACTGCGATCTTAGAGAAATCCTTGATGAATCTCCGATAATACCCTGCCAACCCAAGGAAGCTCCTGATCTCAGAGGGTGACTTCGGCACCTCCCAACTCATCACTGCCTCAACCTTGGCCGAATCGACCAATATCCCTTTCTGGTTAACCACATGTCCTAGAAATTGGACCTCCCGCAACCAGAAGTCACATTTGGAGAACTTTGCATAAAGCTTCTCCGACCTCAATACCTCAAGGACCTCCCTCAAATGCTCCTCATGCTGCTCTCTAGATCTAGAATACACCAGAATGTCGTCGATAAATACAATCACTGATCGATCCAACATTGGTCTGCATACCCTATTCATGAGATCCATGAACACAGCCGGGGCATTGGTGAGCCCGAAAGGCATCACCACAAACTCATAATGCCCATATCGCGTCCTAAATGCTGTCTTCTGGACATCCTCATCCCGCACTCTCACCTGATGGTACCCTGACCTCAGATCGATCTTGGAAAACCAAGATGCTCCCTGCAACTGATCGAATAAATCATCGATCCTCGGTAACGGGTAACGGTTCTTGACCGTCAACTTGTTCAACTCCCGGTAATCAATGCACATCCGGTGTGAACCATCCTTCTTCTTGACGAACAGAATAGGTGCTCCCCACGGCGAGCTACTCGGCCGAATGAATCCCTTCCCCAGCAACTCCTGGAGCTGCGAGGACAACTCTTGCATCTCTGGAGGTGCAAGACGATAAGGCACCTTAGCAATAGGCGCGGCTCCCGGAACCAGATCGATACCAAACTCTACTTGCCTCACAGGAGGTACTCCCGGCAGCTCCTCGGGAAAAACATCTGGAAACTCACGCACCACAGGGACCTCCTCAACTGACTTCGGTCTCTCGGAAGCCTCCCGCGTATCCATCACATACGCCACAAAACCCATACAGCCCTGCTGTAGACACTGCCTCGCCCTAGCGGCCGAACAGAAAGCTGATCCCGAACGGGTACCCTCGTCGTACACCGAAAGAACTCCCCCACTATGGTCTCGTATAGTCACCAACTGACGCTCACAGTCGATGACAGCGCCGAATCGGCTCAACCAGTCCATGCCCACGATGACACAGACATCACCCATCGCAATAGGAATCAGGTCAATCGGGAATTCGACCCCGAAAATCTCTAGCACGCATCCCCGAAGAACCTCCGTGGCACAAATCACTTTCTCGTCAGCTATAGAAACTCTCAAAGGTCGACCCAACGACTCACGACTAGCGCTGATATGCTGACTAAAGGCTAAGGACACAAAGGACCTACTCGCACCCGAGTCAAATAACACTAAGGCAGGCACAGAGTTCACAAGGAAAGTACCTACGCATATAATAACATAAGCATAACATCTCTACATTAAAATAAATACATGAATTACAACATACTTGCCACGACATCGGGCGTAGCGCGGACCTCCTCCGCAGTCAGCTGAAAGGCTCTTCCCCGAGCCCTCGGGGCCTCGGCCTTCACCGGTCGAGTCGCAGTAGCTCCGGTAGCAGGTGCAGATCCCTGAAGAAGCTGAGGGCACTCGGCCTTCCTATGGCCAGTCTGGTTGCAATGAAAGCAAACCGTAAATCCCTTGGGGCACTCCCTAGCAATGTGCCCCTCCTTGCCACACTTGTAGCAAGCACCAGATCGACATACCCCATCATGACTCTTGTCGCACTTCCCGCAAGTGCGACCCTTCGAACCTCCTGTCCTCGAATCGGCGGACTTTATCCGCTTGGCTGCCGGCTGGGACTGAGCCGGTCGCCGGTCCACCCGCTGAGACTCGGCCTCCTCCCTGGCCTGGGTCTCCAACTCGATCTCGCGCTTCCTGGCATTCGCCTGAAGCTCAGCAAAAGTATGGTAAGTGGAGTTTGACACAAACTCCCAGATATCCCTCCTCAAGACACCCAAGTACCGGCTCATCCGAGCCTGCTCTGTGGACACCAGCTCGGGGCAAAACATCGCCCTCTCATGAAACTTCCGCGTGATCGCCGCCACCGAATCTGTACCCTGCTTGAGGGTTAAGAACTCCTGAACCAATCGTTCCCGCTCCACCGGGGGAACGTACTCATCCCTGAACATGGCAGTAAACCCCTCCCATGTCACCGCTGTAGTCTCTGCCAAAGTGAAGTTCGCCGTCACGAACTTCCACCAGTCCTTCGCTCCCAGACGGAGCTGGTTCAAAGCGAACCGTACCCTCAGGTGCTCCGGGCATGAACAAGTGTAGAAGCACCCCTCTATGTCCGCGATCCACCTCATCGCCGCAATCGGATCCTGCGTCCCATCGAACTCCGGTGGCTTCGTGTTGCTGAACTCTCGGAACAGCAACGAGTCACCCCCCTGTGGCCTAGCAGCGGCCATGGCTGCGGTAGCTGCAGCGGTTGCAGCCTCAGTCAATGCGGCGTACCACTCATCGAATGTCTCCATCAGGGTGGTCTTAATAGACCCAAACATCTCCGGGATCTCAGCCCGGATCGCCGCCACTACCTCCTCGTGAATCATCTGACGAATATCCTCGTCACTCACACCGCTCGTACTCGCTCCGTGGCGTGGTCTAACCATGATGTCTCTGAAATACAACATAAAACTATCAGAGACTCCATCGAGTGTATTTGCACTCGATAACGCAACCCTACTCAGTCTCCGATATCCAAGGATTCTTACTTGGGTCTCCCACTGACCCGGTGTCTTCGGTAGTACGGGCCCAATACTACCGACCACACCGCATCAGCATTCATCCCAAGTCTTCCTCCCCAAACCCCGGATAGTGAGTACTCTACTTCTGATATGCACTATCTACCCGCATACTAGCAAAGAATCTCATATCGGCAACTTCCCTAGACTAAGGCATCACAAATCAGGCCACTCTAGTCCTATCATGGATACCTAGTCTTCTAGCATGCATAACAATTTATATCATATAACATTGTAAGGTATTTTGGGGATCTTTACCGTTCGGGCGCTGACTGATCGTACATACTGCTTCTTTCGTGCTTACCACAAAACCATTTACAAAAGTTTATGCCTTTATTTAAAAAGTTTTCCTCAAATCCTCGGTTTGAGTTCAGTTACTCCCGAAGGTGCACCCGAATCCCTCAAACCAAGGCTCTGATACCAATTGTAACAACTCAAATTTTCAAACAAATTTTTCATTTTTAAAAATAAAGTATTTCTATTCAAAACAAGGCATAAAGAGTTTAAGTATTCTATCAAATACAAATAGTCAAAATCCCAAGATCATAAAAACATTCTCCAGTGTGTATCGATCACGCCGGCGCCTTTCCACGGTCCTCGCTAGTACCTGAAACACATACATAAACAACTATAAGCATAAATGCTTAGTGAGTTCCCCAATATACAACTTACGCACATACGCCTTTCCAGGCCCTGACCTTCCGGTCCATGTGTCTCAGGGGACTTCCGTCCCTGCTGGGTAAACCTTCCGGTCCTACCCACGCCGACCTTCCGGTCCATCACACAACATATCGCCTTCTGGCCCATAACATATTGCCTTCCGGCCCATAATATAATCGCCTTCCGGCCCATGACATACATAGCACATATAACAAATAACTTACCACATAAAGCATACATATCACATATCATATCTGACCTTCCGGTCACACAGTCAAACCCTTCCGGGTACAGTATAGTGAGAAGACTCACCTCGTAAATGCTGAAAGCTAGCAAATCCTGAAGTCACTTGTGCACAACCCGACGAGCTACAACCTCCCTATAACATCACATATCTCTCATTAACACTTATATCTTATAAGTGTGACTATCCCTAAAGAGACAGACTTAGGTCAACTCTGGTCAACGGTCAACGGTCAACTCGACCGGACTCGGTGAGTGCCATGGCGACTCGGCGAGTCTAGACGTTCTCCAACTCTCTGAGAGTCCCTACCTACTCGTCGAGTATCCTCCTTGACCCGACGAGTTACTCCTGGAAGAATCGCGGGGCCACCCCGACTCCACTCGCCGAGTCTGAAGAACAGCTCGACGAGTTCCAGTCAATCTCCAAGCTACTCGCCGAGTCTGTTCATTGGACTCGGCGAGTCCACGCCATGCAGTCGATCAAACTGCTTCCTGAGATAAGTTTCGTCCCGAAATACACAAGCATGGACCTTCTGGACCTCTAAAGGTCCTAATACAGGATTATAGTCGTAGGGTAACAAGGTACTAATTCATCTAATCACCGAATGGGTTCCATAAACCCTAAATCCATGCACACATCAACATAACAGAAAGGAATCCGAAATATTACCTGAAATATGCCCTCTCTGTGTCTCCAACCCGCAGAACTCGAATCCCTTGCTGTTCCTTTAGCCAAAACCCTTCTCCTCCTTGCACAACAATTTCTTCAAGCCCTAATATCCTCCAATCTTGCTCTAGATGCTCACAGCCGTTTAGGGTTCTTCTCAGTCGACTAAAGACGGACAATGACGGCCTATAAGTGCATTATATACGACTCAAACCTGAACGGTTAGGGTTTTCGCTAAACAGCGTAGACTCGCCGAGTCCATATCGGACTCGTCGAGTCCAGTCGCGAACCCGCGACCAAGTCTGCGATCCTACTCGGCGAGTCTAGGCTCCGACTCGCCGAGTCCCCCCCTTAACTCACCCCAAAAACATAATTTAACAATACCTGAGATTCCGGGCTGTTACAAAAGCATTTTATTTTTTAAAATCTCATTTATAAAATCTCTCACTCCTCAGTTTGAGTTCAGACACAACGTAAGGCATGCCTGCATCTCTCAAACCAAGGCTTTGATACCAACTTGTAACACCCTAAAAATGACAAAGATTTTTCAATTTTAAAATATAATAACCAATTGAAAATCTTTTTTTAAAGGACATTAACTAACATTCATTTGATTAAAACCATACAATATCAGAGTTAAGTTTACAAAACTACAAAAATGACCATCTTCGATGCGTGTGTACAGTCCCGCCGAGGTCCTTTCATGAACGGTGTGCAAAGATATTTATTCCACAACTGTAAGCATAAAGCTTAGTGAGTTTACCTAGTATACTACATATTACATTATACATGTAATGCATCCCCACAACATATTGGCTCTAGCGTCAAACAATCAAATCTCATATCTATATACATATATCATGCGTAAGGGCCCAACCCTAGGATGTTTACAGGTTCAAACCTGACTCCATTACTAGGGGTCGATCCCTGATCTTACATATAGTTATTGTGATCCAACCACAATCTATCTTATCAGTGTTGTGATCCAACCTCAGTCTTTCATATCAGTTGTCAGGGGTCATATCCTGGTCTTTCATACAATTCATAAAGTTATATATAGTCAAGGATCAGATAGACAGTCAAACAGATGACCCACCCGAGAGCGAACAATCATACACAACCATCACAATCAGGTATTAGACCGAGAGTTCTCACGATATCCAGCCTAAACTACATAGAACCCAAGCTATCACTATCACATAATCATGTAACGTAAACACATAGCAAGTATGAGCATAACCATACTCGTAGAAGGTAGCCTTCCCTAGTCACCCTATCATTGACCATTTCCCAATTAAGTTCTTCACTTGTCAAACATACAAACTCTTGATAACTGGCCTTCCCCAATTACCCTAACCAACCGTAACTACTAATAGTATCATACGATCAACATGTAGAACCATATAGGTCTAACATACAATGACACTAAGTGTCCCATACTACACATGCATGTAAAGAGTTATCCTAGCCAACAACATACTTGTACTCTAACAATACCTCTATCATAACATGCAAAGGATACACAATGGGATACATAACATAGTGAGAAACTTTCCTAGGCTGAAGAACTGAAGAAACACAGCAATACTCTAACTCATTGCACTGCTCGATCCCGCAAACTGACTAATAACCAAAAGAGAGGAATCCCCAATCAATAACTCAAATCCTCCAAGTTTGAACCCAAGTCAAACATGTCAAAATTCAACGGTCAACTAAAGTCAACGACCAACCAAGTCAAAATTCACCACGATGTAGATACCTCTTGCCATGTCATGGGCAAGTCCAGACAAAACAGTCACGAAATTAGGCCTCACCATGTCGTGGCCCTCATTGGCCACATCGTGGGAACTGGGAGTTTGCTCCAAAACTCCATTAAGAACTTAATCTATATGGATCAAGGCCAAAAACTTTAGATCTACTCTTTCACAATGACTTAATGGATAAAGTTAGTTTCCAACTTTAACCATTAGGACCTCACCACAAGACAAGATCCTAAACCATAAGTGCATAATAGCATAAAACCTTTAAAAAACATGCATGACTTGAAGAACAATATCAAGATGCAAACTTTCCCAGTCCAAAAAGATTATGAAGTGATAAAATAAACTCATGAGGTGCTAGAGTTCATTCAACTCCAAAGCAAAAGCATACAAGGACCAAAAAGGGTCATACATGATCAACTGCAAGATCTAGTAAACTATAGGTCTAGATGGAAGATTTTTACTCATAATGGTCCGAAAATAAAGTCCCTTTGTGAGATCTACATTTGAACTCTTCACCAAAACACTTTGCAAGAAACTTGTTCTTCAAGCTCCACACCAGAATATGAGAAATGAGCCTTCAAATGGTTGATAACACTTAAGGGGGCTAGGGTATTCGAAATGGAGAGGTTGGAGGCTAAAAATGATGCCCTAACTTGATGTTAAGGTGCTTAAATATGGGAGAAACCCTAAAATTTCACGGGCTTGGGCAGCAACGAATGCCACGTCGTGGCACTCAAGATAATGTGTGTTTTTCATATGCATGTCACATCGTGGCACCCCATGCGTCATGTCGTTGATTCCTCTATTATGTGTTGTAAAACTTGCCGAGTTGGCCGATTACTCGGCTGAGTACTCCCTACTTGGCCCCTTACCGAAACGAGTTACAAAATCCGATTATTCTCCGATCAGCCCCTTACTGAAGCAAGTAGTGTTGTAAAACTCGGCCAACTCGGTGATTATTATGTATAATATACTTAATGATTTATTATTTAACACACACATGTATCTAATTTTGTTATATATTTCAATCAAATTATGATTTTAACTTATGATTTAACACACACACACACACACATACATGTATCTAATTTTGTTATAATCGATTATTTCCCTAAAAATATTTCTACATGAATTACCGAATCTGAATACTCCGCGAGTACTACTGAGTACTCCCGAGTACTCGCTACTCGACAGTTGACCGAATATGTATCGAGTAGCGAGTTCTACAACCTTGTCTCCATAGCATCCACTGGTTCATTCTAGGATACGGGTGTTACATAAAGTGGGTGAATTAAAAATAAGAACCAAAAACTTGAACAAATCCTATTAGATTAAACAACATTATGAATTAACTTATATTTTTAGAGACTTGAAGAGACACGTCCTCTTATGATAAGCGGATTATCTATTATAAATTCCATAATGATTAGCTTTTTTCGCCTTTAATGTTCATTTCATTGTGCATTCTTGTCAAGCGCGGATAACATTCTTCTTTTCAATTAAACTTTGGATTTAGAAGCATCTGTACAATAGTTGTCTCAAGCCAATATGATTCATTCGTAGACGGCGAAAACTCATATGCAAGCAACAACACTCTCTAAAGTATAGTAATATTATTGGATATATTTACAACTATTTAAAAAAGATAAGAACAAAAACATGCACTCAATACATGAGAACATAGAGTTAAACATTCTTACTATGTGTGCAAGTCGTTTCTTCAATAAACTACTTGCACACTTTCCCTTTTTAAGTTACCACCTCAAATTTTCCTTTTCCTAGATTGGTAATTACATGTACACAATTACCACTAACAACCGATTTGTGAGCATAACTCACATCTTACCTTTCCAAATTAGTGGAAATATTACAACCTTGATATTGACAATACTACTTAATCGTGTAGAGTAGATAACTTTAATAAGTTATTCATTATTCTTAATAAAAAAATAAAAAAATAAAAAATAAAAAAACTCCGCAAAGTTAAATCATTTTTACTTTTAGAGTATAATAATTCTAATTCCTATATTATTTCTTTCTAATCTAGTTAGTTATGTTGAAATTCTCGCTTCAAATTATATCTATCAAAATGATTCTCGAGCTCGACTGGTAATGTTACAAACAAATACTATTAATAGCTAGAAATTTACAATGTTCATAACTGAACATATATTAAATTATGATTAGATATGAATAAATGAACTTATCTTTAACGACTGCGGTTTTCTTCCCTAGTAACAAACATAAAACAAACAAAATCGTTAATAACAACACGTTCTAACGAAGTTATCTTTAACGATTGCGGTTTTCTTCCCTAACAATCAAGCTCGTTTTCCCAGCCATTAAGACGTAACTTGCATCAAATAGCATGTGGAGGCATTTTGCAATCTACAAAGGAACAACAACAACTACAACAATAATAATAATAATAATAATAATAATAATAATAATAATAATAATAATAATAAAAAAGAGATTGATCATAGCATGGGTACCCACTTGGAGAAATGAACTAAAAACAAAAATTGTCAATTATTCTTACGTTTATGTACATGTATCGCAATTAACAAAAAAAATAAAAATCTCTAAAAACAGTTGGAGTCTCTTAATTTCATTGAAAACACATATGGGAAAAAGGTAACAAGGATGGGGAAAAAAAGTAAATTCTTCCCATGTACTAACGGAAAATGAAAACACCTATAGAACAAAGTGTAAGTCTTCATCAGTTAAAAACAAAACTCAAGCAAGTAATGAGTTTTCATCTAGTAAATGGTTAAAATCACTAAATAAAGTGTAAGTTTAAACATACAGTTAAAAGAAATAAATGAATTAACGGTTAAAATCACTTTAAAGACCTTTTTGGTTCTGCAAAATGAAGACAATTCAGGACCACTAAAAAATATCTATGTCCATCAGTAGGCAATTTAGAAGTAAAACTTTCCAGATTTTTTTTTTTCATCCTCTAGATTAGCCTCCATTTGGGTTTTTATATTTCTCTCCAATAAAACCGTGTCAAGTCAACCCTTTGTACTACGCTTTTTGATATGTTTGACTATAATTTCATACATTTTTACTGGTATATATATAAAATATAGATAAAAATAAAACATCATTAACTTGTATATTTTCATCTAGACTAAAATGCAATTTTGGTCATTGTGGTTAGTAAAAATCTATAAATAAAGTTCAAAATCTTTTCAACTTGCATCATTGGTTTAAAATCAGATCTTTTTTATGGGACAAAACTGAAGATTGTTCCATGTGGCATTCGAAAAACTTTGAATATGGTCAAAAAAGTTTTCAATTTGCATGAAAGGTTCAAAATCAAAATATTTTTGTGATTTTGGTCCAAAAAACTTGAAAAGACGATTATGTCGTTTTATTTTCTTTTTTGTATTTTTATGATTATTCTAATACTATTTTAATTAGAAAATAAAAAATATATACCCCACCCCACCTACATCTCTCTCTCTTTCTCTCACACACACACACACACATATTAAAGTTACAAATTGACACCAAAGACTCATGTGTCTCTATCTTTTTCTCCATATCTCTAGGATGAATAACCACTTGCAAATCATCTTCATATACATAACTCACACACACACAAGTTAACAAAAAAAACAACTAGACAAACAACCCAAATAAACCTTACATATCTATCTTCAATCAATCTATAGATAGATGCAATTAGTCAAGTTCTCAGAAAACCCACTTTGATTAAGCACTTACATCAAATTTTGTTTGGGTTCTTCGTTTGAGCACTTCACATAAAATAAACATCTCCATCTAAGATTGACGAATGCGTCTTCTCAGAAAACTCACTTCAATTGAAATACCCATTTGTTGGCAACCACGATCCGATAACCGGAGGTGGCAGACGAAACATCTAAAAACAGATTTGTCCGTTTTCTGTTCTGATTATCGATTCTGCCATTGTACCTGGATTTGATTCGGAATCGACAATATTACGACGTTTCTTTTGAAAACAAATTGTCACATGGAATGTTAATAGAAGAAGGGTTTTAGAGAGAGAAAGAAAGAGAGGGGAGGACAGATTTTGGGATGAATGGGTTTTGATTTCTTCGTTGGTTCTTGTCGTTGGTGTGTATAGTTTATACACGATTTCATCCACAACTTTGAACCCTGCAATCTTGTTCCTCAAACGACTTTGAATGGATGATTGCAGTTACTTCTTCAGGAGAAAATCTTGGGGTAGAAATGCACAAGAAATCGATATAGATATATATATTTTCTGGACTCAATCCTATTGATGAGATTGTTTCCAATCGACGTGGGTGTTTTGCGTTAGAATGTGAATGTGTGTGCCTGTGTGTTTGGGTTTCAATTTCTTTCTATGGCTTATTTTGGCTTATGTTTATCAATTTGGGGATATCTTAAGAATATGAAGTCCATGAGATTTGAGAAGACGGAGAGAGAGAGAGAGAGAGAGAGAGAGAGATAGAGAGAGAGAGAGAACGGTGGGTGGGGTGGGGATATTTTTTTCTTTTTTCTTTATTTTTTAATTAAAATAATATTAGAATAATTACAAAAAATACAAAAAGGGTCATAATCGTCCTTTCAAGTTTTTTTGGACCAAAATCACAAAAATGATTTGATTTTGGACATTCCATGCATGTTGGAAACTTTTTGGACCTTATCCAAAGTTTTTTTGAATACCACAGGGACCAATCTTGCAGTTTTGTCTTTTTATGGTTATAGTCTCTGTCAAACACCCACCCAACACACCTCAATCCTTTAAAGACGTCTCTATCTTTTTCCTTCTCTTAGCTTATCCTACCGACATCTCACACCATGCACCTCCATTTCCACTTTCTCCACATTCATCTTCTCCGGTGACCCGCCCATTGTTGGATTAGCTGTCTAAGCTCATAACTATTATTGGTTTGTATTTGATTTGATAGGAGCTTAGTCCTTTTGGGTTGCCTTCACACTGACAACTAGACATGATGACTATTGGAGAGAGAGGTTGAATTTATTATTTGGAATAATGAATTGGTATATAAAATGACTTATTAATATTTTATGAGAATAATATATTAATTAGAAATCATATTATTAATTAGTATTTAATCAGAAATTAATTTGGAATTAATTTTGGGATTAAAGGAACTAATTAAAAATACAAGGGTTGTTTTGCAATTATTGTTGTTTACGAGTTGATTGTGTATTGATAATGCGTAAACGCATCAGTAAGTTGATGTTATAAAATGTATTGTTGTGTACGATTTGATGAGTAAATAGTACAAGAATATAAGTCAAAGTTTATCTGTTCCTTTTTCCCTAAGGGGAAAAAGCGATATATTGGACCCCTCGATGATTTGGTGTTGACTTATGTGTCGGGCCCGGTCAGGACTGAGGTGATGTGTTCAATTAAGTTCTTTTTCATTTAAAATCAGAAATCGGGAAACAAACCGATGGACAGTGAGAATGATTTTGTTCCATGTCATTTGTCCACATGATATCTTGCAGAATGGGGTATTATATGATCCCTTCTCTTAGGACACGTAACTAATTGTTTCAGAGTTAGACAGCGGCTTTGAGAGCTACAATTGCTAGTCAAATTTTGAGGTCATGTTTGCAATTATAGTTATTAGACTTATCCAAGTGGGATACTATTGGATTAGGTGTCTAAGTCCATAATTATAATTGGTATGTACTTGATTTGATAGTAGCATGATCCTTTTGGATTGCATTCACACTAACAATTCGACATGATAACTATTAGAGAGAGAGGTTGAATTTTTTATTTGGAATAATAAATTGGTATATAAAATGATTTAATAATATTTTATGAGAATAATATATTAATTAGAAATCATCTTATTAATTCATATTTAATCAAAAATTAATTTGGAATTAATTTTGAGATTAAAGGAACCGATTAAAAGTACAGGGGTTGTTTTGCAATTATTTGATAGTTATGGTTTTGAGCTCTTGGATCACCCTTATCTGGGAGGGCTGAAAATCCTTAGAATATTCTAGAGGATTTTGTCCAAGCCTTAAGGAAGGGAGTCCATGGGCTGCTTAGGCCCTAAGCTAAGGGATTAGGGTTTTCCACCTCAAAACCCTAGCTACCTCAACTATAAATAGACCCTCCAGCCCTCATGATTTTGTGCACCTCCAAGAAACCCTAGAAGAGCTGAAATTTTGAGCAAGTATCTCCTCTCTCCTCTCTCTCATAATCATCCTCTTGCCATAGTGTGTTTGTAAGCCATTAGAGGTACTACACTTGTGTTACTTGTTCTCAAAGCTCAAGATCTTCAAGGAATCATTTTTATTACTATATAAGAATAAAGGTATGTGATCTAATATTTCTTATATTGATTTCAAAAATTATTTGATGCATGCTAGGGTTTCTAGTTTTTTGTGTTCAATGCTTGTATGTCTAATAGTGGAAACATAGATCCTCAAATTAGGGTTGCATGCACATATATGATTGTTTGCTATGTAGAAAACCCATCACCTATTGTGCCCCTCTGTTTTCTTGGGCGACCGACCATCATACCCCTCTAGCTTCTCAGAAGACCAAACCACTATTCAACATCTCTCTCACTATTTTCCACCCCTTGGCAAACCCACAGATGATCCAACCCTTATTCATGATCGCACAGCTAATCCATTAAAGCTCCATCAACATCACCACCAAACAACAAAAATATGATTTCTCTCTTGCAAACAATCGATTCCAGCTCATCAAGAATTCAGTTTCCTTCTCAAACTTTGGGATTAAATTTGTTTGATTGATTCATTTGAATGAGGTATCATCTTCTTCCCCACCACCCCCCCACCCTTGATGCTTTTATAATCGATGGTATTGGTCTGTTAAGATGATGAGAAATCAATGATGGCAGTAGTCTGATGGTTTTAGTATGAGAGGTGATTGTTTAGTGGTTTTTTAGCTATCATTTAAGTATTGAATTTTGCTCGTGGTTGGATGATGTTGGTTAGGTCAAAACAACGAGAACAATGGTGAGATGGTGATGATGGACCAACTGGTAGTCTACAATAGTTGAGAAGGTGATGAAGGAGGGTGATGTTGGGTCTCCCTGAACAGAGAGGAAGAACAGAGGTTAGGGAGGTAGACATGGTTGAACTAAAAGATTTGACATTTTTACATTGTATAATTTCTAGGGTTTCAGGTCTCACCTCGCCGGGGGAGATGAAGTGGTGGCTGAGCTATGGATGGAGGTGATGAAGTGGCGATGGTGCTGGTAAGGATAACAACGGGAAGTTGGAGAGGGTGAAGGGAGAGGTGTGGGCGGCAGCAAATCCAACAAACTATGGCAGATTTCATCTTCGAATCTGACGATTCCTCTCGAGAGAAGAGGTGGGGGCTCTGGCATTAACTATCCGACGGAAAAGAGGATGAAGAACGTGGGATTAAGAAGAGTTAAGGAGTGAGGGTGGAGGTGGGGTGGGGTGGGGTGGGTGTTGTTTAGTTTTTAATTAAAAATAACAATAATAAGGATTAAAAATGAAAAAACAGATGAAGAAGGTAAAAAAAATCATTTCAAATTGTTCAGGGACCAAATCTGCAGAAAATGTATGATTTTGAACCAATGATGCAAGTTGAAAACTTTTTGGACCGTATCTACATTTTTTTTTTTTCTAAATTTGAAGTTTAGTCTTTCAAAGAATGTGACCTATAATTATGACACCAATAGGATGAGATTTCCTCCTAGGCACTTGAAAATTCCTCTAAACATTTTAACATTTTTTTTTATCAAAAATAATATATAAACCAATTCTAAATGTATAAAATCTAATAAGACACGATTAAAAATGAAATAAATAGATTACTTACAAAGTTTTCGGAAGGATAATGTACATGAACCATTGGAGAGAGCTGAGATGAATTTTTAAAGTTGAAAAATGTAAAAATGAATATCATAAAAATTGGCTTAAATCTGAGCCCAAGGAGCCATATCGCAATGAAGAGGCCCAAAATCGCACATGATGCTAATGGAATGTGATTTGGTCGACTATTTTTAACAAAATTCTTAATTTTTTATTATTTTTTGCTAAAAGTTGTTAAGAAATTTGATTATATTTGTATTTTTTTAATTAGTGTTATATAATTAGTGTTATGTTTTACATTTTATAGTAACCTTTCAATTTTTTTTTCTTTTACCTGACAATCAAGGCGTGAGTTGAAAGCATAGAGCCGACGTCGTGCGAAGAATATAATTCTTTTTAAGGATAAACGACTATTTTGGTGAACTGGTATTAGTAATCATTAATCATGTAGGTAAACTGGTATTAGCGAATACAATCAATAATTCATTTTGTTTTAGCACCTCAAAACTTAATTATGAAATTCTAATTATTTCATATCTTAACGCAATGATTTGAATCACATTTGTAATTGACAAGCATTGAAAATTAATCAACATGTCTAAATACATTAATTAGATAATATTTTTTTAACGCAACTCAATATGATTGTTGCACTCACAATATGATAATATGAAAAGAATCAAGTATAATCAAATATAATCAAATCAGGCCAAGTTTGGGCCAAAATTGGTCGATTTTAAGGACCTTTGGGCCAAGAGGATCTGCGTAAGATAACAAGTGTGTATTTTTTTAATTAATATTTAATCATGTTTTTTTCAAAGTTTTATTTTTTATTAGTTATTTTATGTGCTTAATTTTTAGAGGTATTATAGTGTTAGCTTACGATATAGGGTTAGCCGTCATAAAACATATGAAAAAAGTTTGCGAGTTTAATAAAATTGTAAAAATTAGAGACCAATTCTTAAAGAAAAAAAAAGATTATGTTTGTTGTAAACTTTGAGTTTTTCTTATTTTTATTACTTTTTCTGTTCCTTTAAGTTCATTTCGTATGGTATTAGAACACAACTGAGATCGACTTTATTTGAAGACCTTGCGTAACACCACAACTTAGTGGTTGAAACAAATGGCTGAAAAGTTGAAGCAATTAGTGCGTAGGCTAAGAGTCTAGAGAAATCCAACAACCAACAAAATTGAATTCGAACCACACGTTCGAGACATGGAGTTGAAGGACGTCAATCCGTTTTGTGGTCAGTCCTAAGGCCATCATGGTTAGTGGTCACTATTTGTATTATAAGTAAGTGATAAAAAGACATGAAAAATATTGATTAGAAACTAACGTTACCGTTCTCACACATAAAAAGAAAAAAAAATAGAAAAAAAAACAAATCAAAACAAAATTTTCAGCAAATAAACACCAAAGAGAAACAAATAAAGAAATTGGAATATGTGATTTCATCCAAAAAAAGGCAACAAACTACTAAGCTTCCATACATGGTCGGATGCAGAATTTCATAGTATGGGTGTCACGGGAAAGTCATGGATTGCACGATAAGAAAAAAAATAATTTTTTCAAAAAATTTTATACTGCGTCCGGAAAAATCAGGGGTTGCTAGTGCTACCATGGACCCACCCTAAAACCGCCATTGCTTCCATAATTGAGCCTTTCGTTTACCAATAGGCTAAGTATCCAACTATATCAACAAATCACAATATTTACAAACAACTTTTTTTTTTTAATTTTATTATTATTATTGTTATTATTATTTGAAATTCTTGCAAGAATTGTAGGAGTCAAACATCAAGCATATATCATAATCTAGATTCTAGGGACCAATTTTTGCATCAACAGAGAAAAACATCAACGAACTTATGAGAAAACACCCAAAAGTAACATCGAACTATAGAATATCAGCATAAGCAACACTGACTTTAAATATCGATCAAGTAGTATAGACCCTACAAAAGATAATCAACACCAATTAACATTACATCCAATATATAGTTTCAACAATCATAACTTGTGACAACCGTCAAATTCTGATCAATTCAAAGTCAAATAAAGTCAAAAAGTCAAACCGGTCAACTCAACTAACCCTTGTGTACTAGGGCTTACATTCTGTAATTACTAAACAACTCGCTATTCTAATGAGAGATCATAAATCGAAAAGCAGGTACATCTAGATCTCCTTAACCTAAAACTGTGGTAAGTGACGAACCAAACCGATAAAACAATGTTGCATACTCCTCAGGAGTGTGTAAGATCCTTAAACAAGGCTTAACGGGGTTTACGGACCTTGCATTGCGAAGCCGGACACTCACATTTGTCACACACGAAACCGCTCTCAATCGTTTTCACTCTATCTCTTCTTATCGAGAATCTCTCCCAAATCTCTCCAAGTATGAGGAATCTCTCCCAAATATCTCTTTGTATGTGAAATCTCTCCAAGAATGTCAAATCTCTCCCAAATCTCTCTAAGAATGTGAAATCTCTCCCAAATATCTCTTTGTATGTGAAATCTCTCCAAGAATGTCAAATCTCTCCCAAATCTCTCCAAGAATGTGAAATCTCTCCCAAATATCTCTTTGTATGTGAAATCTCTCCAAGAATGTCAAATCTCTCCAAGAATGTGAAATCTCTCCCAAATATCTCTTTGTATGAGAAATCTCTCCAAGAATGTGAAATCTCTCCCAAATCTCTCTCAAAAGTTTCAGTAACTTTTTGAAGTCGTTCGGGTCATTCCGACCCTTAACCGTGTCAAAAACGGCTAAAAACGGGGTAAAAACGAGTAAAATAGGCTTGAGGACCCGAAACCCCTCTTAAGGACCCGAAACCCCTCTTAGGGCCGAAAGTCCTCTTAGAACCGTAGGTCCCTATAGGGACCGAACCTGCTATGAACCGAAGCTGGAAGAGCCGAACCCGAGAGCCTTCTCAGAACCGAACCCGAAAGGTCCTCTCAGGACTGAACCTCGCGCACACACACCCGAACCCGAAGGTACTGTTCACTTCGGTCTCCTCGCTTCTGACCCTTCGGACCGAGCCTGACCCTCGCTTGCTGATCTGCTCCGCTTCGCTTCTCGCAGAGCCTCAGGAGGACCGAACCTCGGCCAGGACCGAGAGGTCTCGCTGGGAAGCTTCTTTTCTCCCGGTTTTCGTCTAATTTTGCGTTTTAGGCCCGTTTTTAATTGTTTTAACACGGGATTTTCACCTAAAACTTTATTTTAACATATAAGGACCCATAATTATTAAATTATCACGTTTTTTAAGGATAAAACCTTATCCAAAAGAGTGGGTGAAGTACAAGAGGTGGAGTGTTGACTTTCCTTTATTCTATGACACAAGCAACCACCATACCCACTCCATTACTAACCCACACTCCTCCCCATCATACCTTGTCACTTCCTTGTCCTTTTTACCTCTCTAACAAGTTATTTCCACGTTCATAGAGCTGGATATTCATCCTCTCTCCTTATTCTCACTCACTTGCTCTCATTTCACCAAAAATCAAACACCACTTTTCTCTCAAACTTTTTCTCTCTATTTCAAGACTCTATGGCTGATTTTCAAGCTTTATTCTTCTCTTGGTAAGTATAATTCATCCTCCTTGTGATTATTACACCTCATTCTACTCAAATCATTGATTTCTTACACAAACATCATCACATTCTTGTTAGATCTTCGAACCGTTAAGTGATTCTTCAAGTGTTCTTGCGTTGAACACTTCTTCTCTCCATCATCCATCTTCTGAAATCACTCAAGGTGAGTTCATACCCCTACATTTTCATGTTTTCTCAAGTTTTTAGGGGGGGGGGGGGGATACAAGTTAAAACACCAAGAACATAACTAAACTTTTCTAACAGCCTTCATCATAAAATTTCAACTCCATTCACGGACTGTTTTGGACAACTTAAACATTTTAGTTTTCAAAACTGTTTTAGGTGCAAGTAGTCCCACTTATTATATTTAAAATGACTACTTGCACATCTCCACACGATTTTTCTACAATTTATGGTGATTTTTACAAAACAGCTTGTCTTTTCAAACACAAATCCGGACCAGTCTGTGAATATGAGAATTTTAATACAAGTTAAAGGCTTCCAAAAATCATGATAAAAATTATGAGTAAACTAGACAAAATTTAGGAACTCTCATAATTTACGGATCTAGTTTTTGACTTCGTATGATTTTTCTAAAACAGTGCAAAAAGGTTAAGAGTTAGTTAACAGCTTCTAACTTTCAAAACACTTTGTAACATGTTGAGCAAAGTGTTAAATCTTTGATGACTTCATATATTACATGTATTTCTTGTAATGATATATTTATATAATAGGAAAATTACTTACTGAATTTATAACAATCCTCCTTCATAACCATTAGTACAAAACAAAGCAAGATAAACATAGCTATATTGTACTATACATTTGACTTACATAGAAAGGGTTCAAATACACCACAAATAAACATACTAAAATATAATAAGTATAGTTAGGTTGCATGTACATTTCAAACATTTTGATAAACTATAATAGGTATAGTTTATGATCATTACATTACAAAAGGTTTTCACAGGAATAGGGTACATTCCAAAGTACCGGGTTTTTTTTTATACAAAAAGGGGTACAAATATAAAGTACCGGGCTTTTAATTACAAAAAGGGGTACAGATACAAAGTATCGGGTTTTATACAAAAAGGGGTACAGATACAAAGTACCGGGTTTTCATATAAATGGGGTACATTCCAAAGTACCGGGTTTTATACAAAAAGGGGTACAGATACAAAGTATCGGGTTTTTAATTACAAAAGGGGTACAAATATAAAGTTCCGGGTTTTATACAAAAGGGGTACAAATACAAAGTACCGGGTTTTATACAAAAAGGGGTACAGATACAAAGTATCGGGTTTTCATATAAATGGGGTATATTCCAAAGTACCGGGTTTTATACAAAAAGGGGTACATATACAAAGTAACGGGTTTAACTACAAATGAGGTACATTCCAAAGTACCAGACTCACATAAAATAGTTGTTATGATATTAATACTATATTTCATCTAGAATTGTTAGACTTCAACTATAATCGTTGAGCGTATATGCTTGAGTCATATAAGAATTTAGTCTTGATTGGCTTAGAATTGGTGGTGCCCGCCTCATCTCCTGTTCCTCGTTGGGTTGTGGACCTAGGGCAAACCCACTATGTAACAACTCAAATTTTTCAAACAAATTTTTTCATTTTTAAAACATAATATTTTCCATTAGAAACAAGGCATAAATAGTTTAATTATTCGGTCAATACAATTATTCAAACTCCCAAGATCCTAAAACAATCTTCAGTGTGTATCGATCATGCCGGCGCCTTCCCACGGTCCTCGCTAGTACCTGAAACACATACATGCACAACAACTGTAAGCATAAATGCTTAGTGAGTTCCCCAATATACACTTACACACATACGCCTTTCCAGGCCCTGACCTTCTGGTCTTCATTACAACGCCTTCCGGCCCATAACATAATCGCCTTCCGGCCCATAACATATTGCCTTCCGGCCCACATATCATACATAGCACATATAACACTTAACTTACCACATATAGCATACATATCCATATAACACTTAACTTACCACTTATAGCATATGAACATAATACATAACATACTTGACCTTCCGGTCACACAGTCAAACCCTTCCGGGTGGAGTATAGTGAGAAGACTCACCTCGTAAGTGCTGAAAGCTAGCAACTCCTGAAATCACTCGCGCACAAACCAACGAGCTACAACCCTCCTATAACATTACATAACTCATTAACACTCATATCATCTAAGTGTGACTATCCCTAAGAAGTCAGACTTAGGTCAACTCTGGTCAAAGGTCAACGGTCAACTCGACTGGACTCGGCGAGTACCATGGCGACTCGGCGAGTCTAGTCGTCCTCACAGATTCCTGAATATTCCCTTTCTACTCGTCGAGTATACCTCTTGACTCGACGAGGTCCTCGTGGAAGAATCGCGGGGCCACCCCGACTCCACTCGCCGAGTCTGATGAACAACTCGGCGAGTCCCAGCACATCTTCAAGCTACTCGCCGAGTCTGAAGAACAACTCGGCGAGTCCATGCCATGCAGACGAGTAACTGCTTCCTGGGATAGGTCTCGTCCCGAAGTACACATGCATGGGACCTTCTGGACCTCTAAAGGTCCTAATACAAGACTATAATCGTGGGGGTAACAAGGCATTTCTTCATCAAATCACTAAATGGGTTCTATAAACCCTAATTTCATAAATACATCAAAATAACATAATTGGTCCGAGTATTACCTGAAAACGCACCCTCTGTGTCCCCCAAATCTTAGGACTCAATCCTCCTTGATATTCCTTTAGCCAAATCCCTCTTCTTCTTGCCTAACCAATTCTTCCAAATTCCAAAGCTTTCTCCCCTTGCTCTAGGCGTCCACAGCGATTAGGGTTTCTCTCAGTTGACCTAAAGACTGAAAATGACGGCCTAAGAGGCGTTAAATACGATCCAAACTGAACGGTTAGGGTTTCTGCTGAACAGCGTCGACTCGCCGAGTCCATATCTGGACTCGTCGAGTCCAGTCGCGGACCCGCGACCAAGTCCGCGATCCTACTCGGCGAGTCTAGGCTCCAACTCGCCGAGTCCCCTCTTAAATCACCCAAAAACATAATTTTAATAATACCTGAGATTCCGGGCTGTTACAATTCTCCCCCACTTGGATTAGACTTCGCCCTCGAAGTCTCATTCTGCAAATAGTTCCGGATGCTGCTCCCGCATTTCGCGCTCCGGTTCCCAAGTCGTTTCTGATCCCTTACGGTGTTGCCATTGAACCAACACCAGAGGTACTTCCTTGTTCCTCAGAACCTTGATCTTCCGATCCCTGATAGCCACTGGTCTCTCCGCGTAATTCAGGCTCGCATCCACCTGAATATCCTCCAATGGAACCACTGCCGACTCATCGGCTATGCACTTCCTCAACTGCGATACATGAAAAGTGTCATGGATCTGACCCAACTCCGCTGGCAACTCCAACCGATAGGCTACCCGGCCTACCCTTGCAACCACACGAAATGGCCCAATATACCGGGGCCCCAATTTGCCCCTCTTCCTGAATCGAATCACTCCTTTCCAAGGAGAGACCTTCAGGAGAACAAAGTCGCCGACTTGAAATTCAAGCTCGGATCGGCGCCTGTCTGCATAACTCTTCTGTCGGCTCTGGGCAGTCAATAACCTTTGTCTCACTCGCTGAATCTGCTCTGTCGTCTGGAGCACAATGTCCGTGCTGCCCATCACTCTCTGTCCTACCTCTCCCCAGCAAATGGGGGTCCGACACCTCCTACCATACAACAGCTCGAAAGGTGGCATACCAATGCTCGAATGATGGCTGTTGTTGTAGGAGAACTCTGCCAATGGTAAGTACGCATCCCAACTACCCCCGAAGTCTAACACACACGCTCGGAGCATGTCTTCCAGCGTCTGAATTGTCCGTTCGCTCTGACCGTCTGTCTGGGGATGGTATGCGGTACTAAAATGCAATTTAGTACCCAGCTCCTCATGGAATTTCTTCCAGAATCTGGAAGTAAAGCGCACATCACGGTCTGACACAATCGAGATCGGCACCCCGTGCCGAGACACCACCTCTCTAACGTATATCTCCGCCAATTTCTCCGCCGAAGAACTCTCACTGATGGCAAGGAAGTGTGCACTCTTTGTCAACCTATCCACGATCACCCAAATTGCGTCAACTCCCCTAGTAGTCCTCGGCAATTTGGTGATAAAATCCATAGTAATCTGTTCCCACTTCCACTCGGGGATCTCCAATGGCTGTAACTTGCCATGCGGTCTCTGGTGCTCAGCCTTAACCCTACGGCAGGTCAAGCACCTCTCAACGAACCATGCCACGTCCCTCTTCATACAGGGCCACCAATATTCCTTCCTTAGATCCAAATACATCTTTGTAGCACCGGGATGGATCGAGAATTTCGATTTATGAGCCTCTTCCATCAACGTAATACGCGTACCGCCCACGAACGGCACCCAAATCCGACCCCGAAACGTCATAAGGCCTCGACCATCTTTGACAAACTCTGAGATTAACCCCACAACCCGCTCTTTCTTCTGCATTTCTGGTCGCGCAGCCTCAGCCTGTGCCCTACGAATATCGTCCAATACAGGAGTCATCACGGTCAGTCTCAAGCACACATCTCGCAATGGAGTGCTCTCCGCCCTGCGGCTCAATGCATCGGCTACCACATTAGCCTTGCCTGGGTGGTACAGGATCTCACAATCATAATCCTTGACCACATCCAACCACCTCCTCTGACGCATATTTAGGTTGGGTTGATCCATCAAATACTTCAAACTCTTATGGTCCGTGTATATCGTACATCGAACCCCATACAAGTAGTGGCGCCAAATCTTGAGAGCGAACACTACTGCCCCCAGTTCTAAATCATGCGTGGGATATCTCGCCTCATGAGGCTTCAGCTGCCTCGATGCATAAGCTATCACATGACCCCTCTGCATCAACACTGCACCCAATCCCGAAATCGATGCGTCGCAATATACCACGAAATCTTCCATCCCTTCTGGGAGAGCTAATACTGGGGCTTCGCACAATCTCTGGCGAAGTGTCTCAAAGGAGGTCTGCTGCTCGGGCCCCCATGAGAACGTAACACCCTTCCGGGTCAAACTGGTGAGTGGCACTGCGATCTTGGAGAAATCCTTGATAAATCTCCGATAATACCCTGCCAACCCAAGGAAACTTCTGATCTCAGAGGGTGACTTCGGCACCTCCCAACTCATCACCGCCTCAACCTTGGCCGGGTCGACCAATATCCCTTTCTGATTAACCACATGTCCTAGAAACTGGACCTCCCGCAACCAGAATTCACATTTGGAGAACTTTGCATAAAGTTTCTCCGACCTCAATACCTCAAGGACCTCCCTCAAATGCTCCTCATGCTGCTCTCTCGATCTCGAATACACCAGAATGTCGTCGATAAATACGATCACCGACCGATCCAACATCGGTCTGCATACCCTGTTCATGAGATCCATGAACACAGCCGGGGCATTGGTGAGTCCAAAAGGCATCACCACAAACTCATAATGCCCATATCGCGTCCTAAACGCTGTCTTCTGAACATCTTCATCCCGTACTCTCACCTGATGGTAACCCGACCTCAGATCGATCTTGGAAAACCAAGATGCTCCCTGCAACTGATCGAATAAATCATCGATCCTCGGCAACGGGTAACGGTTCTTGACCGTTAGCTTGTTCAACTCCCGGTAATCAATGCACATCCGGTGTGAACCATCCCTCTTCTTGACGAACAAAATAGGTGCTCCCCATGGCGAACTGCTCGGCCGAATGAATCCCTTTCCCAGCAACTCCTGGAGTTGCGAAGACAACTCTTGCATCTCTGGAGGTGCAAGACGATAGGGCACTTTAGCAATAGGCGCTGCCCCCGGAACCAGATCAATACTAAACTCTACTTGCCTCACCGGCGGTACTCCCGGCAACTCCTCGGGAAAGACATCTGAAAATTCGCGCACCACCGGAACTTCCTCAACTGACTTCGGTTTCTCGGAAACCTTCCGGGTATCCATCACATACGCCACAAAACCTTTACAGCCCTGCCGTAGACACTGCCTCGCCCTAGCGGCCGAACAAAAAGCTGATCCCGAACGGGTACCCTCGCCGTACACCGAAAGAACTCCCCCTCTAGGGTCTCGTATAGTCACCAACTGACGCTCACAGTCAATGACAACGCCGAACCGGCTTAGCCAGTCCATGCCCACGATGACACAGACATCCCCCATCGCGATAGGAATCAGATCAATTGGAAATCCAATCCCGAAAATCTCTAGTACACATCCCCGAAGAACCTCCGTAGCACAAATCACCTTCTCGTCAGCTATAGAAACTTTCAAAGGTCGACTCAACGACTCACGACTAACGCCGATATGCTGACTAAAGGCCAAGGACACAAAGGACCTACTCGCACCCGAGTCAAATAACACTAAGGCAGGCACAGAGTTCACAAGGAAAGTACCTACGCGCATAATAACATAAGCATAACATATCGACATTAAAATAAATACATGAATTACAACATACCTGCCACAACATCGGGCGCAGCGCGGACCTCCTCCGCAGTCAGCTGAAAGGCTCTCCCACGAGCCCTCGGGGCCTCGACCTTCACCGGTCGAGTCTCAGTAGTCCTGGCAACAGGTGCAGATCCCTGACGAAGCTGAGGGCACTCGGCCTTCCGATGGCCAGTCTGGTTGCAATGAAAGCAAACCATAAATCCCTTGGGACACTCCCTAGCAATGTGTCCCTCCTTGCCACACTTGTAGCAAGCACCGGCTCGACACGCCCCATCGTGACCCTTACCGCACTTTACGCAAGTGCGTTTCTTCGAACCTCCCGTCCTCGAATCGGCGGACTTGATCCGCTTGGCTGCCGGCTGAGACTGAGCCGGTCGCCGGTCTGCCTGCTGAGACTCGGCCTCCTCCCTGGCCTGAGTCTCTAACTCGATCTCACGCTTCCTGGCATTCGCCTGAAGCTCAGTAAAAGTATGGTAAGTGGAGTTTGACACAAACTCCCGGATCTCCCTCCTCAGAACACCCAAGTACCGGCTCATCCGAGCCTGCTCTGTGGCCACTAGCTCGGGGCAAAACATCGCCCTCTCGTGGAACTTCCGCGTGATCGCCGCCACCGAATCAGTACCCTGCTTGAGGGTTAAGAACTCCTGAACCAATCGTTCCCGCTCCACCGGGGGAACATACTCATCCCTGAACATGGTAGTGAACCCCTCCCATGTCACTGCCGCAGTCTCTGCTAAAGTGAAGTTCGCCGTCACGAACTTCCACCAGTCCTTGGCTCCCAGACGGAGCTGGTTCAAAGCGAACCGTACCCTCAGGTGCTCCGGGCATGAACAAGTGTAGAAGCACCCCTCTATATCTGCGATCCACCTCATCGCAGCAATCGGATCCTGCGTCCCATCGAACTCTGGTGGCTTCGTGTTGCTGAACTCTCGGAACAGCAATGAATCACCCCCCTGTGGCCTAGCAGCGGCCACAGCTGCGGTAGCTGCAGCGGTTGCAGCCTCAGTCAATGCGGCGTACCGCTCGTCGAACGTCTCCATAAGGGTGGTCTTGATAGACCCAAACATCTCCGGGATCTCAGCCCGGATCGCTGCCGCCACCTCCTCCTGAATCATCTGACGAATAGCCTCGTCACTCACACCGCTCGTACTCGCCCCGTGCCGCGGTCTAACCATGATATCTCTGAAATACAACATAAAACTATCAGAGATTCTACCGAGTATAATCGTACTCGACACGCAACCCTACTCAGTCCCAGATATCCAGGGATTCTTACTTGGGCCTCCCACTGACCCGGTGTCCTCGGTAGTACGGGCCCAATACTACCGACCACACCGCATCAATGTTCATCCCAAGTCCTCCTCCCCAAACTCCAGATAGTGAGTACTCTACTTCTGGAACGCTCTATCTACCCGCATACTAGCAAAGCATCACATATAGGCAACTTCCCTAGACTAAGGCATCACAAATCAGGCCACTCTAGTCCTATCATGAATACCTAGTC
Organism: Lactuca sativa; assembly: GCF_002870075.4. NCBI lineage: Eukaryota > Viridiplantae > Streptophyta > Magnoliopsida > Asterales > Asteraceae > Lactuca > Lactuca sativa. The sequence continues at coordinate 57,788,091 of NC_056630.2, forward strand.
TTCTAGCATGCATAACAATTCATATCATATAATATTGTAAGGTATTTTGGGGATCTTTTACCGTTCGGGCGCTGACTGATCATACACACTGCTTCTTTCTTGCTTACCACAAAACCATTTACAAAAGTTTATGCCTTTATTTGAAAAGTTTCCTCAAATCCTCGGTTTGAGTTCAGTTACCCCCGAAGGTGCACCCGAATCCCTCAAACCAAGGCTCTGATACCAATTGTAACAACTCAAATTTTTCAAACAAATTTTTTCATTTTTAAAACATAATATTTTCCATTAGAAACAAGGCATAAATAGTTTAATTATTCGGTCAATACAATTATTCAAACTCCCAAGATCCTAAAACAATCTTCAGTGTGTATCGATCATGCCGGCGCCTTCCCACGGTCCTCGCTAGTACCTGAAACACATACATGCACAACAACTGTAAGCATAAATGCTTAGTGAGTTCCCCAATATACACTTACACACATACGCCTTTCCAGGCCCTGACCTTCTGGTCTTCATTACAACGCCTTCCGGCCCATAACATAATCGCCTTCCGGCCCATAACATATTGCCTTCCGGCCCACATATCATACATAGCACATATAACACTTAACTTACCACATATAGCATACATATCCATATAACACTTAACTTACCACTTATAGCATATGAACATAATACATAACATACTTGACCTTCCGGTCACACAGTCAAACCCTTCCGGGTGGAGTATAGTGAGAAGACTCACCTCGTAAGTGCTGAAAGCTAGCAACTCCTGAAATCACTCGCGCACAAACCAACGAGCTACAACCCTCCTATAACATTACATAACTCATTAACACTCATATCATCTAAGTGTGACTATCCCTAAGAAGTCAGACTTAGGTCAACTCTGGTCAACGGTCAACGGTCAACTCGACTGGACTCGGCGAGTACCATGGCGACTCGGCGAGTCTAGTCGTCCTCACAGATTCCTGAATATTCCCTTTCTACTCGTCGAGTATACCTCTTGACTCGACGAGGTCCTCGTGGAAGAATCGCGGGGCCACCCCGACTCCACTCGCCGAGTCTGATGAACAACTCGGCGAGTCCCAGCACATCTTCAAGCTACTCGCCGAGTCTGAAGAACAACTCGGCGAGTCCATGCCATGCAGACGAGTAACTGCTTCCTGGGATAGGTCTCGTCCCGAAGTACACATGCATGGGACCTTCTGGACCTCTAAAGGTCCTAATACAAGACTATAATCGTGGGGGTAACAAGGCATTTCTTCATCAAATCACTAAATGGGTTCTATAAACCCTAATTTCATAAATACATCAAAATAACATAATTGGTCCGAGTATTACCTGAAAACGCACCCTCTGTGTCCCCCAAATCTTAGGACTCAATCCTCCTTGATATTCCTTTAGCCAAATCCCTCTTCTTCTTGCCTAACCAATTCTTCCAAATTCCAAAGCTTTCTCCCCTTGCTCTAGGCGTCCACAGCGATTAGGGTTTCTCTCAGTTGACCTAAAGACTGAAAATGACGGCCTAAGAGGCGTTAAATACGATCCAAACTGAACGGTTAGGGTTTCTGCTGAACAGCGTCGACTCGCCGAGTCCATATCTGGACTCGTCGAGTCCAGTCGCGGACCCGCGACCAAGTCCGCGATCCTACTCGGCGAGTCTAGGCTCCAACTCGCCGAGTCCCCTCTTAAATCACCCAAAACATAATTTTAATAATACCTGAGATTCCGGGCTGTTACACACTATATTCAACGTTTTATCTAACTTAAATCTTATATAACTTATATACGCTGGACGATTATAGAGGAAATCTACGGGTCATTCTAGGGTTCATTAACGCATCATATAGGAATATTCTGTTCACACTTAACTAAGAAAATATTGGATTTTCTGGAAATCAAACTCTATTGATTTTACAAGGAAAACGGTTTCTACTTCAAACAAAACTCTTATGAACTCACCAACTTAATTGTTGACACTTTTTCAAAACTACTTGTATTCTCAGGAAATCAGTGAAACAGGAAAACTTCAGCGCTTGGAGGATGGGACGTTAAACTGTCAACAATTTATTTTTGTCATCATAATGTAATTGATTTTGGAACATGTAAAGATATACTTTGGTGTAACTTTTTCAATTATATTTATGATGGTTGTATTTACTTTGAGCACTATTATACACGTTGTTGTGATACTGTACATGAAGTCCTCCACCCCCGGACGTTTCCGCCATCCTTGGTTTGGGGGTGTGACAGATTGGTATCAGAGCATTGTTTATAGTGAACTCAGTATATCGAACCACATAAGATATACAAACTATAAATACATTGGGACTAAAGTCTCTGATTTAAAGTTTTCAAAACAACTATACTTTTAGAAATAAATAGTTTCTTATTAAAAGTATACATGCATGAATACATACTAAGGTCAGCATCATTCTAGAACAAAACAAAAGTAATGATTGTTGGATATCACAGGTAAGCTCGGGGATGTATGGTCAGTCTTGGGAGTGGCATAGCCTGATCAACTATGCTGGTCCGAGGAGTGATTAGCATATGCCCAAGAATGGTTGTGATGTGGCAACAAGTCTAAAAACTTACCAACACTACCACAATGAAATACCATAGGGGTATTTTGCGTTATTATAATTACTTATCTGAGAACTAAATAGACTTTTATCAATAGGTCAATAATTGCTTAGTGGATACATCAAAATTATATGTATCCAGGACGTCATAGACTTAGAATATGTGGATCTTTGCTTTACTTCCTGTTCTCGTTGGATTGGGGATTTAGAGTTAGGGTCGCTTATTCGAAGGTCTATCCTGTCCCAAATACATATGACTGGTATGTACTAAACAATGTATTGAAGTACCTGATAAAGATCATCTTATAGTTATCTAATTAGTACGTCTACTTAGTTATTTCTTATATTCCCATTTCTCGCGAAGATATCATGGCTGGATTCTATCCCCACGACGACCCGTACTACCCCAACCACGGCAATACTGAATGGCTCGGAGAGGAGCCAGGGAATGATTATCCAATCCATGTGGATGGTCACCAAGCTGAAAGCTTTGCTGATGGTTCTGACTCCGACTCTGAAGTGGAGAACCTACCCCGATGGCCCTTGTTCCGAATCCTAACCCTCGTCCGATTTTTTTTCAAGGCCCGACGCCTCCTTGGGTAGAGTGCTTGGAAACCTGGAGCGAAGAGCAAGACCAACCCATGCCGTTTGGTGGAGACCGAAGCTTCTACGACATAAGCGAAGGAAGCTTAGCAGATGGAATTCTTCCAATCCTGGTCCGTAGAGTTGCCTGAAACAAGATTCAGGGCAGAACAACTCTCCATCATATCGTAGAGGTCGATGAAAATACAAGAATGCATAAAATCCGCATCAATCACCTTGAGCACACTCGTCAGAAATCTAAGAGAGACCTTGAAACCCTGCTGCAAGCACTGGCTGGAACACGAACCGAAGTCATAGAACTCAGAGTACGCCAGAGGGTGTATGAAAGGCACATGCTTGATATGGAGCGGCAACTAGCTGAACTGAGGGTTCACCAGAGGGATGACAACCGCCAGTAGTAGATGCCTTACTTTCTTTCCCTGTTAAAAAGAGAGAGAGAGAGAGAGAGAGAGAGAGAGAGAGAGAGAATCGTTTTTCCTATCTATGTCCTATGTGGCATTCTCTATGAAACTATCTTGTTCTGTAGGTACTTTTGGTTAGGCCTTTTGGCGGCCAAAACTCTCCTGCTTCGGATGGGATGTAAGACCCTCTACAAGGTCAATTTTCCCAATCCTGTTACATCTTAAACATCAATGACTTTGTCAGTCGGCTAAATTCTGTGACACTCTTTGTCCAAATACTTCCATCATGCTACCATAAGAGTATATCTGAAACCCACTATAGTCAAGTTGTTGGACTAGAGTAACTTAGCTCCGGGATCATTCCCAATTCTCTTTCAAAGGTTCGATCAAATCTCAAGGTTTCACTTGGTTACAAAACCTACTAAACTCATGAAATTCATTCATATGGACATCCTTTATGAATTACATATAAGGCATTCTTAAATCGGAGCATAATGCAGAAAAATCTAATTCAATGACAACTGACTTGTCTTTGCTAGTAGGAACTTACCATCTGATCATTCTCTTGCAAATTTTATGACAGAACCATGCCACCAAGGAAAAGACCAAGACCTTCTGGAAACTCAGCACCGCCCCCTCCGCCACCACTTCCGGAGTTTGATCCTGTGATGTTTCAGGCTGCAGTAACAGCAGCCGTGGCGGCAACAATGTTGCAAATGGGTACAAATGGTTCCGGCGGTTTCGGATCCGGGAATACTAACTCGAATCAGGGGGACAGCACGGGGCGTACTAAAGAGTGTTCTTACAAAGACTTCACGAATGGCAAACTCGATCCTTTCGACGGGAAGCGGGGGCATCATCGCGCTGATGCAATGGTTCGAAAGGACCGAAGCAGTCTTCAAAATTTGTGCTTGTCCCAAAGCGAGCAAGGTCAAGTATGCGGCATTCACCTTCACAAGAAAATCTCTTACTTGGTGGAACGGCAGAGTTAAGTCGCTTACTCCTGCAGTGGCTAACTCTATAAGCTGGGAGGATTTAAAAGCTTTGATGCTGAAAGAATATTGCCCAAGAGGCGAAGTGAAAAAACTGGAAGAGGAACTCTGGAACCTCAAAATGTCGGGGATGGATCTCGAAGCTTATACCACCCGATTCAATGACCTAGCACTCCTCTGTCTTGCAATGGTCACCCCAGAGGAGAAAAAGGTAGAACGATACCTTTAGGGGCTATCATCCCAGATTCATGATAGTGTATTGGCCTCAAGACCAACTACCTTCGACAGTGCCAAGGAGTTGGCACAACAACTCATCGACCATCGTGCCAGCCATGACACTACGATAACCACACCAATTTTTGCTGTTCATGCTGCCACAACCCTCACCAGGCCAACCCCTATGAAACAATACGCTGGAACTCTTCTGAAATGCAACAAGTGTAACTTCCATCACACTGGGGCTTGCCGGAAGATGCATTGCAAAAACTGCGATAGAGAGCGGCACATTGTCCGTTTCTGTAAGGCACCAGCACGACCCATCAATCAAGTCCCTGGCTTTGGAGCAAGCCCAGCTTGTTACAAGTGTGGAGAAACGGGACACTTTAAAAAGGACTGCCCAAGAACAAGAGATGCAAGGGGTGGTGGAAGGGTGCTTGCGATCACCGAAGGAGAGACCACCCCGGAACCCGCAAATATCAGTACGTGTTTCTAACATCGACGTTTAAATTCTAAACTTCTTTATATGTTAAATCTAGCATCGATTAAAGCATGCATACTAGTAATGCCAAGGATTAAACTGAGAGCATAAACAATAAGAAATTCCAAGGCCGACATGTGACATTAGGCGGGTTATTCCACACCATAATCAATTTCTTGTATTGCGAAAAGTTTCCCCCATCTTTCCTCCGAATTCTCGGATCCCCATTCAAAGTGCAAATTTCGGGACGAAATTCCCTCTAACGGGGGGATGATGTAACAACCGTCAAATTCTGGTCAATTCAAATTAAAATAAAGTCAACAAGTCAAACCGGTCAACTCAACTAACCCTTGTGTACTAGGGCTTACATTCTGTAATTACTAAACAACTCGCTATTCTAATGAGAGATCATAAATCGAAAAGCACGTACATCTAGATCTCCTTAACCTAAAATTGTGGTAAGTGTCGAACCAAACCGATAAAACAATGTTAAATACTCCTCGGGAGTGTGTAAGATCCTTAAACAAGGCTTAACGGGGTTTACAGACCTTGCATTGCGAAGCCGGACACTCACATTTGTCACACACGAAACCGCTCTAAATCGTTTTCACTCTATCTCTTCTTATCAAGAATCTCTCCCAAATCTCTCCGAGTATGAGGAATCTCTCCCAAATATCTCTTTGTATGTGAAATCTCTCCAAGAATGTCAAATCTCTCCCAAATCTCTCTAAGAATGTTAAATCTCTCCCAAATATCTCTTTGTATGTGAAATCTCTCCAAGAATGTCAAATCTCTCCCAAATCTCTCCAAGAATGTGAAATCTCTCCCAAATATCTCTTTGTATGTGAAATCTCTCCAAGAATGTCAAATCTCTCCAAGAATGTGAAATCTCTCCCAAATATCTCTTTGTATGAGAAATCTCTCCAAGAATGTGAAATCTCTCCCAAATCTCTCTCAAAAGTTTCCGTAACTTTTTGAAGTCGTTCGGGTCATTCCGACCCTTAACCGGGTCAAAAACGGCTTAAAACGGGGTAAAAACGAGCAAAATAGGCTTGAGGACCCGAAACCCCTCTTAAGGACCCGAAACCCCTCTTAGGGCCGAAAGTCCTCTTAGAACCGAAGGTCCCTATAGGGACCGAACCTGCTATGAACCGAAGCTGGAAGAGCCGAACCCGAGAGCCTTCTCAGAACCGAACCCGAAAGGTCCTCTCAGGACTGAACCTCGCGCACACACACCCGAACCCGAAGGTACTGTTCACTTCGGTCTCCTCGCTTCTGACCCTTCGGACCGAGCCTGACCCTCGCTTGCTGATCTGCTCCGCTTCGCTTCTCGCAGAGCCTCAGGAGGACCGAACCTCGGCCAGGACCGAGAGGTCTCGCTGGGAAGCTTCTTTTCTCCCGGTTTTCGTCTAATTTTGCGTTTTAGGCCCGTTTTTAATTGTTTTAACACGGGATTTTCACCTAAAACTTTATTTTAACATATAAGGACCCATAATTATTAAATTATCATGTTTTTTAAGGATAAAACCTTATCCAAAAGAGTGGGTGAAGTACAAGAGGTGGAGTGTTGACTTTCCTTTATTCTATGACACAAGCAACCACCATACCCACTCCATTACTAACCCACACTCCTCCCCATCATACCTTGTCACTTCCTTGTCCTTTTTACCTCTCTAACAAGTTATTTCCACGTTCATAGAGCTGGATATTCATCCTCTCTCCTTATTCTCACTCACTTGCTCTCATTTCACCAAAAATCAAACACCACTTTTCTCTCAAACTTTTTCTCTCTATTTCAAGACTCTATGGCTGATTTTCAAGCTTTATTCTTCTCTTGGTAAGTATAATTCATCCTCCTTGTGATTATTACACCTCATTCTACTCAAATCATTGATTTCTTACACAAACATCATCACATTCTTGTTAGATCTTCGAACCGTTAAGTGATTCTTCAAGTGTTCTTGCGTTGAACACTTCTTCTCTCCATCATCCATCTTCTGAAATCACTCAAGGTGAGTTCATACCCCTACATTTTCATGTTTTCTCAAGTTTTTAGGGGGGGGGGGGGGATACAAGTTAAAACACCAAGAACATAACTAAACTTTTCTAACAGCCTTCATCATAAAATTTCAACTCCATTCACGGACTGTTTTGGACAACTTAAACATTTTAGTTTTCAAAACTGTTTTAGGTGCAAGTAGTCCCACTTATTATATTTAAAATGACTACTTGCACATCTCCACACGATTTTTCTACAATTTATGGTGATTTTTACAAAACAGCTTGTCTTTTCAAACACAAATCCGGACCAGTCTGTGAATATGAGAATTTTAATACAAGTTAAAGGCTTCCAAAAATCATGATAAAAATTATGAGTAAACTAGACAAAATTTAGGAACTCTCATAATTTACGGATCTAGTTTTTGACTTCGTATGATTTTTCTAAAACAGTGCAAAAAGGTTAAGAGTTAGTTAACAGCTTCTAACTTTCAAAACACTTTGTAACATGTTGAGCAAAGTGTTAAATCTTTGATGACTTCATATATTACATGTATTTCTTGTAATGATATATTTATATAATAGGAAAATTACTTACTGAATTTATAACAATCCTCCTTCATAACCATTAGTACAAAACAAAGCAAGATAAACATAGCTATATTGTACTATACATTTGACTTACATAGAAAGGGTTCAAATACACCACAAATAAACATACTAAACTATAATAAGTATAGTTAGGTTGCATGTACATTTCAAACATTTTGATAAACTATAATAGGTATAGTTTATGATCATTACATTACAAAAGGTTTTCACAGGAATAGGGTACATTCCAAAGTACCGGGTTTTTTTTTATACAAAAAGGGGTACAAATATAAAGTACCGGGCTTTTAATTACAAAAAGGGGTACAGATACAAAGTACCGGGTTTTATACAAAAAGGGGTACAGATACAAAGTACCGGGTTTTCATATAAATGGGGTACATTCCAAAGTACCGGGTTTTATACAAAAAGGGGTACAGATACAAAGTACCGGGTTTTTAATTACAAAAGGGGTACAAATATAAAGTACCGGGTTTTATACAAAAAGGGGTACAAATACAAAGTACCGGGTTTTATACAAAAAGGGGTACAGATACAAAGTACCGGGTTTTCATATAAATGGGGTACATTCCAAAGTACCGGGTTTTTAACTACAAATGGGGTACATTCCAAAGTACCAGACTCACATAAAATAGTTGTTATGATATTAATACTATATTTCATATAGAATTATTAGACTTCAACTATAATCGTTGAGCGTATATGCTTGAGTCATATAAGAATTTAGTCTTGATTGGCTTAGAATTGGTGGTGCCCGCCTCATCTCCTGTTCCTCGTTGGGTTGTGGACCTAGGGCAAACCCACTATATTCAACGTTTTATCTAACTTAAATCTTATATAACTTATATACGCTGGACGATTATAGAGGAAATCTACGGGTCATTCTAGGGTTCATTAACGCATCATATAGGAATATTCTGTTCACACTTAACTAAGAAAATATTGGATTTTCTGGAAATCAAACTCTATTGATTTTACAAGGAAAACGGTTTCTACTTCAAACAAAACTCTTATGAACTCACCAACTTAATTGTTGACACTTTTTCAAAACTACTTGTATTCTCAGGAAATCAGTGAAACAGGAAAACTTCAGCGCTTGGAGGATGGGACGTTAAACTGTCAACAATTTATTTTTGTCATCATAATGTAATTGATTTTGGAACATGTAAAGATATACTTTGGTGTAACTTTTTCAATTATATTTATGATGGTTGTATTTACTTTGAGCACTATTATACACGTTGTTGTGATACTGTACATGAAGTCCTCCACCCCGGACGTTTCCGCCATCCTTGGTTTGAGGGTGTGACAGAACTACATGTTACCTTAACAATATTGTATGTTTTCTTATCGTTTTCAAATTCGAAGAATCCATTATTTTTTTTCTAGCGAAGAAGAGAGAAGTTAGGAATGGAAAGAAGAAAGACATGGATACCAATGGAGAGCGGTGTTGTAGTTGTGAGAGGTGAAGCGTTAATTCCAACAATGATGAGACCATGTCCATTGATGAGCCGTAAGCGAACGAAAATGGGGCGGAAGGTTTAGAGATTAGGGTCTATCCACAATGTTAATCTATTTTAACTTCTAGTTTGACTAGTGGTTCGGACTATTGGAGAGCAGGAGGAGCCACAAAATTTTTTTACATTATTAGGCCTATATCTATAAAAATTAGTGTTATATAGGCTATTTCGAAGCCAAAATTCAAGGGGAGGGGGGGGGGGGGTGTACAATCCCTTATAGCCTATGAATGTTCCACCAATGGTTACAGTTAAAGATGATTTAAAAAAGTTGATAATTGGTTCTATTTATAGAGATATGAAGAGATGCGAATTAAGTGGGGTAAGAAAAAAAGGTCTTTTTAATGAATGAGTTACTAAAAATAAATCAGATGATAAATAATATGTCGAACTGTCCGAATTAGAAGAAAGTTTATTTTGATCGAAGGAAAATTTATATTGGCCGGAGAAGAGGACTGAAAACTCGTCGGAGCGTCCGAGTTTTCTAAACCGGCTAAATTTGCAATAGTCAGTCAAAACTATATTTTATGAAAAATGATACCAGAGTTTAATAACAAATCATATTGAAAAGTAATTCTATCATTATCCTAGAAAATATAATTCGATAACTATCAAGTTATTAATCCTAAAATATATTAAAAATAAATTGATAAATTTCTAATTTGTAAAAACAAAAGATTAATAATTAAAAGAAAAGAAATAATATTTTTTTATGTTTATGTTGCTGGCTTTCTTCATCTTTTTGAGTTCATTCCACGTCGGAACACAATGATACGAAGGTTTCGCACCACACATTGAAGTCTTCAATTTAAAATAAACATCATTAAACAAACATAATTGAAGGCATCTTATTAAATATCAATGATGAATAACATATAATAAATATAATTGTTAATTTTATAGTTTGACTACCAAACGTTTATATGCTAGGTATCATATATTTATGGTTATCCAAAAACACATATTCCTACAAACTATTATTTTAAAATTAAAAAAACCCTTCAAAATACCATAGTAATTAATGACTTGAAGTATACATTACTTTGCTAACATGTAGTATTTAATAAGATTTTTTTAGAACTGTAGGAATTATGTGCAACAAACGCCAAAATATCGAAACTCAAAACGCTTAAGCAGCAACTAGAAGTGGCCCCAGCCTCCGAACTCTCCAAGGCCCAAATAAGTAAGAGACTAAAAACTCGACCAAATTTAGTAAGTAAATTGTTGCTTAATAAGTAAATTATCTTGCATACCTTTTTGATAGAAAATGTTCAAAATCAACCTTTGACTTTATCGATGAGTTGTTATTTAAAACCAAATAAATTATATTTCATCTCAAAATCAACACTTTAAGTCTTTAACTTTATATCAAATTAAAAACCGTTATATATAAGATTTTAAATGGGTGAATCCATAGAGATGTTTTAGCTATAAAACCACCAGTCTACAAATTAAAAAAATGATCATTAATTACGTTCTCAAGGATATACTTGACTTTTAGAACAACGAATTGTTTGACTCTTAATATGATTTCGTTGACTTTTATAAGTATTAAGAAACGTGATTAATTTTTAAACCGTTGGTTAAACTTAATAAAATTGGTAATTGTTTTTTGAATTAAATAATCAAAGCAGCCATTGAAATTGCAATCTACAGAAGACAGCAAAAGAGTCAACATGATTCCACTTCCAAATTGCTACGAAACAAACCACCCCCTCTGAATCTGAATTTTTTTAACCTTTTCGCCGCACATATTTAACTATCATTAATCCTAATTAATTAAATAAATAAATATGCAGTACAAAAATACTAGCAGAAAACGAGAGTTTTCGTCCTACACCCTTAACAAACACTCCAAACACTAAAAGTTGCAAAACTATTAATTATGACTCCAACTTTTTGTTCTTTGTCACCCACAAACTTGTCTTTTTCTTCTTTTAATTATGACCTGTTTTCAAACAAATTTGTATTTTTCTTAAACTATACATATATATATATATATATATATATATATATATATATATATATATATATATATATATATATAGAGAGAGAGAGAGAGAGAGAGAGAGAGAGAGAGAGAGAGTGAGTGAGAAACAATAATTATAAAACCAACACAAACTCATGAAACCATAGAATTACACTTATAACCTAGGTTCTAAAAAGCTCGTCATGGCTCCACCAAGGCACGCCATTGCTCTAAAGCTTGTACATGCCACCAAGCTTTACAAAAATATCGCCTTAACTCATATATATATATATATATATATATATATATATATATATATATATATATATATATATATATATATATATATATAAAAATGAATAATAGTTGAAAATACATATAAAAATATTAATTATATACAAATTTGCTGCCTTATAAACGACGTGACTCGCCAAAGCTTGGAAAAACTTAAGGGCACAATAAAATTGTGCATCTTTATCCATATTATCAGATACTTTGAAGGATATAATAGGGATTTTGTATTGATAATTAATTAGAAAAATAACACTCCCAAGTTTTTAAATTAAATATAAAACTTAATCTCTTATACTCTAAAAAATGTTTCTTTCCTTGGACCACATTAAAGGATACGATGCGACTAACCCTAGATTTAGTAAACTTCAAATAGTCGCCCCTTCTCGATTACGATCCAACCACACCTACGACTTCCCTTACGAGTCGTCTTTCTTCGTTTCCGTCACCCATCACTATCGACAACTAGAAGGCGTCTCCGACTTCCCCTGGTTCTCCGACTCATAATACATTTGATCTGCCTCTGACAACAAAATCACCCGCGTCTCGGAAACACGTGACATAATAACTACATCGCTCCGTTCCCCTGTCCACCCACCTCTGGCGATTGACTGGTCGTCGTGGCATCATCTGCTCGCCATCGTCTCACGACCGCCGACATTGCATCATGTGCCTCTGTAACGCCCGTGTTTCTGAGCTAAGCATTAGTATAGTGATGTAATAGTCAGGTCAACATTGTAACCTATTTTGAAGTAATAAAGATGAATTATTTCAGTAATACGTGAATTATGTGAATTTATATGCTTATTACTTGTTTATAATAATATAATAAATAAAGGATAAAAATAAGCGTAAAAAATAAAGTGTTAAATAAACCCAATATCGATGAAGAAAGTTGTATTGGTCGTGACAAGGATTCCGGACATATAAAGAACGCCGAAATCCGAATTATAACGAAGAAGTTATGACCTATCGAAGTTTCACGACAAAACCGACACGACACTGTGTGACGTAAATAGTGAATTTATGATAGAGTACTTTTTGGTCTTATTAATCTAAACCAAAGTTGTAGTATACGTTAAACCGAGAGCTTGCATAAAAAGAACGCCCAAATTTGACTTCATATGAGGAATTTATGAATTTTCTAAGATTTGGCTTAGCAGTGCACAACTCAAAAATCGAATTTTAGATCGAGCTGTTTTTGGCTTACGCGACCTAAATGAGAATTGAAGATCTCATTAATAGGAACTCAACGGTAAGAATACAGATGAAAACGGAGTCCGTATGTAGAAGTTATGAATTTTACGCGGACATTTAACAATATAATCTCCTCGTACTGTTAAATTTAAGATCGGTTGAGAATTAGCCGACAGAGTCAACATGAAAGTTGTAGATCTTATTTTTACCTACACATGGATATAAATAACATAAAAAACGGAGCTCGTATGTGAAAGTTACGTATTTTAAAAGTCGAAAATGTGTTGTGCGAAAATGGGTGACGTGACACAATCTTGGCCATTGCTTTCTCCCCAAGTCTTGCCACCAGATGGTGACATGTCGCACCAAGTTCAACCATATTTCACCCTATAAATAGAACCTCTCCCACCTTCATTTTCTTCACACTTTTCCCATTCTTTCTTCTCTCTACTATCTCTCTAAACCTCCCCCCCAAGCCCTAGGGAACTCCCCTAGCGCTAGAAGAATGCCCCATAGTGCTCGACGGCTCCAAGAAGAAGAGCTTTTCAGCTTGGGAACGCTGCTCCAAGAGAAGCCTGGTTTTCGAGAAAACCCGCTATTTCATCGAAGGAAATTATTTTTAAGAAGCGAATCGCTGTCTGAGTTCAGAATCACCACCTTTTCAGGTGAGTACATAGTCACTTTCATCTTACACATAGATATGAAGTATTTTATATAAATTACGTGCTATGTGTGCATATTATCTTTATACTTGCTATCTATGTTGGATGAACGATTTTAATACATGTTTTAATTGATTTAAACTGTATATGTATTTTATATCTACAAAAATGTTGGGGTAAAACATGGGTAGATGTAATAGACGATGTGTGATAAAATGATGAGAGGCCTCGATGTTGTTGTTGTTGATTTTTTCATCTAGCGGAGTATAGATGAAGACCACAGACTCTTCTAGACAGTCCAGTGGAACACTAGCAGACTCGCAACCTGTAGGTGTTTGTGAACGACGTGTTCACCGGTGTACTCCATCTCCCTCATGGTTGCCTTAAGGACATTTATTTATGAGGAATCCCCTTAGCAGTAGTGTCCATCCCAATGATGATCCTTAGGCTAGGTCCCTTATGATAGGTGTTTAGGGACGTAAAGTGAGGATAACGGGAACTGGTAATCGGGCTATTGTTGGTTTATGAAATTAATAAACTTATTTATTGTGGGTTGAAAACCCTATGTGCTCACCAGACTCCCCAAGTCTGACCCAGTCAGTTTCTTGTATTATAGGTAGTGGCACTCGAGCATAGATGTGATGTTTTGGATGAGGTATTACGGATTATAGGCATGTTGATATGAATAAATGTTGTAAGGCTTATATTGTACTATTTATGCTTTTGATATGTATTGAACATGACATCCCGAGGTTTTTTTAATGAAATAAATTTCTTCGGAAATGCTTTGTTAAATCTTTATTATATTTTATTTTGGGAACAAATTCCGTAACACTTTTATTTAAATTGTTACTCTGATTTTCAAATGAAACATAAACAAAATCGGTGTTTTCTGACTGTGAAAATAGGGATTTCATAGCCTCCGACCACAGCTACTTCTCCATTTCATCCAATTTCTCCTTTTAATGTTAAATGTGTGAATCAGAAGAATAAAATGATGGGGAACTTCCAATACATGTGAACGCATCGTAAATAGAATTGAGGCTAACTAGGGAACACATCTCACCCATCTTTCTAATAGAGTTCACATCATGTTGCAATTTCATCACTTTTCTGTATTTTGCATTTTTATTTAATCATATATCTATATCGTTAGTAGTTTAGATTTTATTATAATTGTTGCGTTAATCAAATCATCATTCTTTTAATTGACTGATGAAGCTAAACTTTGGATTATAAAGCATAATAAATGGTCTTTTGTTTTTCTAAAAACAAAGTGATGTCTTTATATCCATTTGTTGTATATATCATGTAATTGTTGGAAAAAATTGGAACCTTAAGCTGTGGACAAGGTTCTTATTTACTCTTTTGGTCTGAAAGAGTATAGATTTCACAATTTATTTTTATTGCCATGATTGCCTTTAAATTTCTGTTCGGATGCATGAGGTATTTTTGTTGGATTAAGCGTCTAAGCTCTTAACTAAATTGGTAAAATCTTAGTGAATAAAATTAAAGTCATTTTTGGGTTGTCCTCATAACTAGAAAATAGTTAGGATTGATATTTAGAGAGAGATGAAATGTTTCTTAATATATTATAGGATCAATTTATTAATTAGAAATAGTTGATAGTTAATTAAGAATTAATTGGAAATTAACTTTGGATTAATAAAATGCTGAGGGGTTGAATTGTAATTCTTCAATAATTAAACAAGGGAGAAAATTCTAGAACCTCCTTTGAAGTGGACGGCTTTGAGGAGGGCAAAGAGAGATCTAGAAAGCCTTCTGAATCAGATAAGGAAACATGTTTTGAATCAGATTAAAAATACTATTACTTTAATATTCAAATATAGGGTTTCTAAGTTATCTCGCAGCTATATAAAGGAACATAACCCTTTGTTAAACTAATCCTTTAATACTATTCAAGAAGAAATCATTTTTCTCTCTCCCTTTCTCTCTTTCTCTCTCCATATTTTCTATCCTAGGGTTTGGGTGTCACAAATTAGAGGCTACCACATTATTGGAGCTAGGTTTCCTAGGAGATTCTAAGCGAGTTGTTTAGCTTAATTAGATTTAAGAAAATATATGTTTTCTTACGTGTGATTTTCGATTACATATGGTTAGAAAGATTTGGTTCATAAAGTATGTTGTTATAACTAGAGAAAATGCCATAGAAGTTCTAGGTTGCGTGTTCCCATTAGTGTTTATGTGTAAATTGATGTGCAAAAATATTTTGTTGTAACCTAGAAAACCCATCAGTGGTATCAGAGCCTAGGATTTTCTATTATTAGTGCATATTATGAAACTGGAATTCAATACCTAAAGAATCAATAAACATGTCAGCCACGATGTGGCAAACGCTTCTGCCACATCGTGGTTTCTGACTGCAGTAGGGTTTCATATTTCTTGCCTTATTTCAAATTGTAGGTTAATTACTAGCTTTAATGATTATTTTAATTGTATAAAGTATGAATAATTAAACTAGATAATTAGATAAACCGTAATTTGAAAATCAATGAAAAAAGATAAATATGGAATTAATATTATTTAATTATAAGATTAATTAAGATAATTATTGATCCATATAAAACATTATTAATCTTAATTATCTGAATATTAATAATTTAAAAGTTAAATTGATTAATTAAATTTAAACCTTGTAATTTTAAAATGTATAAAATGCACCCTTATATATTATAAAAGTTTATAATACTATATGTATAAGATTAATAATTGACAGTCAAAGCAAGAGTATGCCTCATTCACGAAGTCATGCTATAAAAGATGTATTAGCAGGCGACCTATAAATTGATCGTCGAATGAGTGTCCTTTTTACCCACTGCTTCTTTGCGTAGTGGAAGGTTGTTAGCCGAAAGGGTTCTGATAGGACACTAATCACATTAAAAGTATAATATAAAGTACTATAACATTCTATAAAATCTCACTCTAGTTAATTTAGGATAAATGTGAAATTGTATGCTAATCCATGAAAACACACATTGTTTCTTTGTGATTCGTTAGTAGAGTGTGTGTGGTTAACCGACACACTAAATTGGGACTATAAAGTTGAAATGATGGTACATCTTGAAATTTATGGTTGTTGATGGAGCGTGTGTGCTTAATCGACATGTCAATGTGAGATCATAAACGACATCGAGGGTGTCATGCGATTTCATGATTATTCACATCTTGTTTGTGATTCCTGGAATCTCAATAACAAATCAAAGAGCATAATCTGATATTAAACATGTCATTGAATAGTTCAATGTATCTTAAAGATCTAAGAATTTCATAGGGATTAAAATTGGTAAAGTGCATTACCTACCTAAATAAATTTGAAATTTGACTACGACATCCCTCTTGTTATTACAAATTGTATTTATGGATCCTAGCCTTAAATATTGAAATTGGGTTAAAATATTAAGGATTGAATCAACTAACTAAAATCTTTATATCTTATTTTAGATGTTTGGAAATGTTGATGTTCTTTTGCCCCCTCCACCCAATCAACACTCCAACTTCACTATACTATCAATTCTGTCAAAAGACAAGCTTACTGGTACAAACTATATGGGTTGGATGCAAAATTTGAAGATGAAACTTTGCTATGAGAAGAAAGAGTATGCTCTCAATATCCGTGTCCCGAAATTGACGAAACGATTGCTACTCTTGAGGAAATTATTGAACACAAGCAACATGCTAACGACGCCACTAAGATCGCTTGCATAATGATTGCAACCATGACACCTGATCTGCAAAAGTCCTATGAGGACTATTGGACCTATGAAATGAACTTGGATCTTGCTCAAATGTTCCAGAAGAAAACGAGACAAGAGCCTTACAAGGTTGTCAAAGCCCTAGTGACATGTAAACTAAAATAAAGATGTGATCATGTGCAAAAGATGCTAAGACATGTGGAAAGACTAGAAAAGTTCAATGAGAATTGCAAAAAAGAGCTTGCCATTGATATAGTGCTCAACTCCTTTTCAAGTAGTTATGACCAGTTTATCCTAACTTGTCATTTAAACAACACAGAAATGACATTGATTGAGATACATAGCCAGTTGCAAACGGTTGAAGACGAGATGAAAAAGTCTCATTCCAACAATAATGCAACTGCCCTTGTCATGGCTATTCATCAAGCTATAGGGCAGAAAAGTAAGGCTTGTTCCTAACCCAAATGGAAAGGGAAAGACCATAGTGGAGAGTTTTGATGGGTTTCGAGCATTTTAACACTCCTATGGTGTACATGCAACCCTAGAAACCTTGGATCTATGTTTTCTCTATTATACATGCAAATTTGATTTATCCAAGGTTCTCATCCTAACTAGCATATCATGGGGTACTTGTAATATAAAAACTAGTAGTATGACTTACCTATTCTTGTGGTTGATTGCTTGGAGCTTCAAGAGCCTAGCACCAATAATGTGAATGCCTCAAGTGGGATCACAAATCACCAAAACAACTTGGAAGACTTTGAGAGAATATGAAGCACTCTAGAAATCGGCCCACCCTTGTTCTTACACACTCGTGTCATTTCATGTGCCAAAGACCTCTTTATATAGTATGGTGGATTAGGGTTACATCCATGTAAACCCTAAGACCCATGACCTTTTATTTCGATAGGATCCATGGGTTAAAAACTCCATGGACTATCCATGCAAGCTTAGCCCATCCTAAATGAACTTTGGCCCATTTTATATATATAAGAGTCCATATTTAATTAGTTTCTTTTGATCAGTAAATTAATTCCAAATTAATTCTGGATCAATACAAATTAAATAATATGATTTCATATTAATATATTATAACTTATAATATATTAATAAATGATAAATATACTATTCTCAAAATATTATCCATACAGATTGTTTCGGTGAAGTGCAACCCAAATGGACCATGTCGGGCCGTGTCAAGTACATACCAAATATAGTTACGGAGTTAGACACCTTATCCAACAACTTTAGTGGTGGTTCAAAGGGAAATGTCAACTTTGATGCTCCTCCCGTCGGTGATCCGAAAGAGGTTATGTGCTTTCATTGTAGCTAGAAGGGACATTGGCAGAGAAGTTGCCCCAAGTACTTACAATAAGTAAGAGAAGCAAAGGGAAAGGTGTTTGGATCTACATCTAGTATGTAATCTACAGAAATAAATAACACTTATATTATTGGATCCTTGATACAGGATGTGGTTTCCACATTTGTTTTGATATGCAGGAACTAAGGGAAAGTGAAGAGGTCGAGCATCGGAAGCAAAACCCGATCATGGGGAATAGGCCTACGTCGGCTGTTACCAAAATTGGGACTTAAGAGCTTATGTTTGATGATAGTGTTAGGGTTGATTTAAACAATTATTGTTATTCGTCAGAAATGACAAGAAACATAATTTCTTTTTACACAATGTTATCATCATGTGTTTGACAATAACGATGGTTCAATTTTGGTTTATAAAAATGGTGTTTTTATTTTCAAAGCTTATCCTTATAATGACGTGTATGAAATAGTTGTATCTGTGAATGAACTTGGCAATAGTGTTTTTAGTACCTATTTGTTGGATTAGGTTTCTAAGTCCATAACTATAATTGATATATAATTGAATTGATAGTAGCAGCCCTTTTGGGTTGCCCTTAAGACTAGCAACTAGACATGATGATTTGGAGAGAGAGTCTTGATTTACTATTTGATTAATTAATTTAAATAAATAAACTTTTAATATATTATGAAAATGATATATTATTTGAAATAATAATATTTAATCATAAATTAATTGGAATTAATTTTGTGATAAAAGGAATTAATTAAAAGTGTAGGGGATGAAATGTAATTGTTCAATAGTTGAGCAAGAGGCAATCTAGAACCATCCATATGGGTTGGACGGTTTCTTGTACCCTAAGGGGTTCTAGAATAATCCTTAGTGGATAAACAGAAAAGTGAATAATTACCCGGTTTAAGATAAACTTGGATTGGGGCTTATCTACGACTTCATGACTACACTATAAATAGGGCATAACCCTATGATTTTCGACCAACTCTTGTTGGGTTTTGTATACTACAACATCCTATGGTGCACATACAACCCTAAATGCCTTGGATCTATGTTTTCTCTAATTATACATGTAATTGTATTTCCAAAGCATTAAGCCTATAACTAGCATGCAATTGACATAAATAATACTCCCTCCGTCCCAAAATGATAGTCCACTTTTGACTTTTGAAGTCTTTTTTCATCAACTTTGACCTTAAATATTTTTATTTGTGTTATATATATATATATATATATATATATATATATATATATTACTCGATAAAACATATAAAAATGAAAAAACATTTAAAATAAAATCCATTCATATATTTTGCATCAAGTGTTATCTATCAAAAACAAAAATATTTAACGTCAAAGTTGAATCAAAAAAGACTTTATCAAAAGTGGACAATAAATTTGGGACGGAGGTAGTATGAAATACTAGTTAGGATGACATAACTCTTATGTAGCTTGAAACATACCTTGTTGTATTTGGCCTTAAGAGCTTAGCACCAAAAGTATGAATGCCTCAAATGGCTCACAACTCACCTAGGACAAAGGTGGCTCTTGAGAGAGAATCTCCATGCACCAAAACACCTCCAAGAACTCCAAGAACTATTGTATGCGTTATTAGGTTATGGAGTATATATTTATATGTAGGATTCCAAGGGTCATGGGTATAACCCAAATCCATACCCATGTGTTTATGATCCATGGCTTATGTGGCCCAACTCTTTATGTATCAATACATAAACTTAGTCCATTATGAATCATAAGCCTAACACATATAAATATAACCAATTACCATAATTAGTCCCCATAGATTTAATTAGTCTCTTTTGATCACTAAATTAATTCCAAACTAATTCTTGATCAATACTAATTAAGTCATATGATTTCGTATTAATATATTAGAACTTATAATATATTAATAAATCATATATAAACTCTTCTCAAGAGTCCATCCTAACAAATTGTCTCGGTGTTATGCAACCCAAATGGACCATGCTACTCTCGGGTCGAGTACATACCAATAATAGTTATGGGCTTAGACATCTAATCCAAGAGTCTCCCACTTGGATAAGTCTAAAACTATTATTGTAAGTAAGACTCCAAAACCCGACTAGGAATCATAACTCTTAAAGCCGCTGTCGAACCTTGACCTAGTCAATGACGTGTCCATTAGATAAGGGATCAAATATTCCTCCATTCTAGATATCATATGGACTGAGACATGGATTATAACCATTCTCTCTGTCCATCTGTTGTTTCCTGATTTCCGATTTATGACGACCGACTAATTGAACAAATCAAATCATTCCACGCCCGAGTCGAGCACTTAGATTTGTCATCACTAGATCATCGAGTGGCCCACATATATCGCTTTTATCCAAATGGGGTAAAAGGAACGGATAAACTTCGACCCAAATGCTCGCATGTACTTACTCATCAAATTACATACAACGATATGTTTTATAACATCCAAGTTACTGGTGCATTTACATATGTCAATGTGCAACCGATGCGCAACTACAACTCACACGTCTCCGTCTGAAAAGATATTATCATCTGATGATCACTCGTGATAGAATCCATGAAGTGATTCAGATGAGCGTGGGTTGAATCCAATAGCCGAATCTTATTCCAGGAGCACTCATGAATATTGCAGCTATGTCTAACGCACCTAGACAAACTACATACCCATTGGTGACAGTCTTGCCTCAATACCTACTTCCAAAGTATGATCGACTGTGGATGGTTTGAATAACCTAGTTATTCAAGAAGTCAAAACATGCAAAGTGAAACACAATAATAATACTAATTGTAATGCCCAAATTTTCAAAATAATTTTTCACATTTTATAAAACACATTTTCATTCATAATTGTTATAAAAACACCATTGATAGACCCGATCAGTAAGAGAAACATAAGAGCAGCATAACACTCATCAAAAGTCTCGATCAGGGTGGTCTTGATAGACTCGGACATCTCTGGAATCTCAGCGCAGATGGCAGCAGCCACCTCATCATGAATCATCTGGCGGAGCTCCTCATCGCTCACACGCCCCTCACTAGTCCCTAGCATGTGGCGTGTCCCCACCATGATGTCTCTCTGAAACAAAACACAAGATATCAGAGACTCACTCGAGTGTACACACACTTGATATCCCAATCCTACTTGATCCCTGGCACCTTAAGGATTCTTACTTGGGCTGCGCACTGATTCGGTGCCTTTGGTAGTACGGGCCCAATACTACCGTCCATACCGCATCAATATTCACCCCAAGTCTTCCTCCTAGGATTCCAAATCCCAAGTGATCTATTCTCTCTCTATGCATAGTCTACTCTCTAGCAGATCTCTCCTAAGCTCCTCGCTGCTATCTATTCACTCTCAAACATCTCCTAGCAGCAAAATCCCTAGGCTAAGGCATCACAAATCAGGCCACCCTAGTCCTAATAAGAATACCTAACCTACTCTAGCATGTACATCATATCATAACATGTCTCATAACTCATAATGTAAGGGTATTTTGGGAAATCACCGTTCGGGCGCTGACTGATCGTACACACTACTCTGTTCTGCTCTTTCAAAAACTTTTTACTCTTGTGAAAATTTTGTAAATTTTATTTTGAAAATCTCCCAAATCCTCAGTTTGAGTTCAGTTACGCCCGAAGGTGTACCCGAATCCCTCAAACCAAGGCTCTGATACCAACTTGTAACGCCCAAATTTTCAAAATAATTTTTCACATTTTATAAAACACATTTTCATTCATAATTGTTATAAAAACACCATTGTATGATATAGTCAAACATAACATCACATCCCAAGATCAAAATATAAAAACTCCTTGTGTGTGTACTAATCAGGCCGGTGCCTTCCCGCGATCCTCACCGGTACCTGAAACACGTAACACAACACTGTAAGCATAAATTCTTAGTGAGTTCCCCAAAATATCACACACAATACATATCAGTCACTCGAGGCTATAACTCTGGTTGACCCTCTGGTCAATGTGTCTCAGTGGGACCCTCCAGTCCCATAACTCTGTTGGCTCTTTGGCCGTAACTCTGAGGACCTTACGGTCCTAACTCTGAAAACTCTGGCACATACATAGCATAAATCACATAGAAATCACATCATGCAAAAGCATACAAAATACTCTATCACATAACTCTAATTACCACTCTAGGTAAAGTATAGTGAGAAGACTCACCTTAATGAAGTCGGATAAACTCTCGTGCTCAACTTACCGACCTAGCCTCCTCCTATTATTCAAATAACATTCCCGATCAATACTCTCCCATGATCTCATATATACAGACTGGGTAGAAGGCGATTCTACCCTTCCCCGAACTCTCCTGAATCAGTCTTGACCAGAACCCTAAAGTCAACGACAGTCAACGGTCAACTTTAACCCGACTCGTCGAGTGCACAATGGTGACTCGGTGAGTCTAAGCGGGTCCTCTGAATCCTTTCAGGATCTCATGGCTCGTCGAGTCTTCCTTCCACTCGACGAGATACACCTGTCACGAATCGCAGGGCAACCCCGACTCGACTCGTCGAGTTCATTCCATTCTCATACTCAAACGACCTTCTGAGGTTAGATCTGTTCCTCTAATCCATAGATCTAACCTCCCCAAGCTCAATAAACACGTAAAGGTTCAAACTTGATACTCATGCAACGTCCAAATGATACTACTTGATGATTTAGCCCCAAACACAACATCCTAAGTCCATTTCTACCATAACTCCTCATAAAGCAAGACAGAATAAGTTATCTGGACCAATATGGATCTAGATCTGATATCTAAACATGATAAGGGACCATATTCCCAACAAATCAACCCAATAAAGGGTATAGAAAACCCTAGATCCATGGATTCTCTAACAAAACAGAAAAAGGATCGATATGCTACCTCAAGGATGATGTCCTTTGCTTGCAATCTACAAATAAGCAACCTCCTTGGCCTCCTCTAAGCTGGAATCAACTCCTTCTTGCAAAACAAACCCACAAAGGTCCAATAATGGCTTCTTCTCCCTCACAAACGCTCAAGCACTATTAGGGGTTCACTCAAGGGTCTGATAGTCGCAAATGGTGGCTATAAGGGTCCTTAAATAGGTCCCAAACCCGAGAAATTAAGGTTTCATTAAACAACATGGACTCGCCGAGTCCTTCATTAAATCAAACCAAGAGATGCGCGATCCCACTCAGCGAGTCTGAGCGCCTACTCGCCGAGTCCCTGTCATAGATTCCATATAAATACTTAACATAGGATACCTGGGAATCCGGATGTTACACTAATCCTATATGACCCCAAAACTTTTGACTCATATTGATTACTCATTATTCATTGTATGATGTTTTAAATAATCAACTTAATACTTGAACTAAAACAATAGTTGTCCCATGCTACAAGCATGCACACTATGTTTGTCTATGGTCCTTTCTTTGTGAAATAGATCAATTGAAAACATTTCAAGGATGCTCATTTCGCAATTCCAAATCCTTATGATAAATGTAAGAATACAAGATTCTTTTCCATTTACTGAAATCTGTTAGATTCTAAACTTATATGCAATGATCCTCTTGTAATGACTATGCACAAAAGTCACAGAGACTTGGCAACAGGCATTACAAATTATTCCAATGGAGAGCATTTCCATATAAACGAAGTCTCATGTTCAAAGTACATTTCTTTGAACATCCTTGTTGCATTAAGTTTTCTAATCTTACACAGACTTACCGAATAACTTCCACCTATGGAAACATATCCATATTCCCATTTTGACTATCACTTCTGAATAAGAGTTGTCTCTTTTCAGAATATGTCAATATGGTCATTCCAAAATTACACTATACTTCCAACTGTCCATGAGCAACCAATCTTTGGTAAGCCTCAGATTGTCCTCGACAATTGCTTAATCATTTTAGTCATATCCAGTTCTAGTCCTTTTCCCTCTTAATGCCCTAGGCATTTGAAAAATTTAGAATAGATGAATATTATAGCACATGTAATCAATCCTATACTCGAAGCATATGGGACACGATTCATGATGTCTAACATAAAGACATGATACTCGACCGATCTTTTGCTATAATTTTTCTATTTGCCATGTTCTCACAATTCGGACTATGAAGAGGGATGCCATAATCATAATCAAATTTTGAGAGCGCAATTAACATTTCCATATATAGAATTTCCTTATGTTGAACCATTCCAACATAACATTCATATATATATATATATATATATATATATATTTGACTAAATTTGATTAAAATCTCAATCTAAGCTTTTAGAATTGGGATGAAGTATAATTTCCTCTCCCTTAATTATAGCAAAACAACTTTTCAAACCCTGCAACTTTGCAAATTGTAACCTTTTGATTTCTATAATTAACATTGCTAACTTGCATTACTTAACATAATAATCATGCTCTCACTAACATGATGATTATATCCTTATTAGCATAACATTTATGCTCCCACTAGCTTTGACATGTATCCAGAAATCAGTTGGACTTCTAGAAATCAATACTTATTGACTTTCTTTCCAAAGTTCAGATTTCTAATACTTGATGCTCCGATAAGTCTTTACAAGACTTCTCAAGACCATACACCTTTTAAGATTAAATAGCACATGTGTGTGTTTGAACCTTTCAGAACTTAAACTAATAAGTCCCAAATGTTCAAACTATTTGCCATTTCTCACAATTCGTAGTATGAAAAGGGATGCCATAATCATAATCAAATTTCAGAATGCAAATACACAACTGCTAACTCTAATCCTTTAAAATCTACTTATTGAAAGCGTTTCCTCACCGTCATTTTCATGATTCAGAGAGAAACCTTATCACACTTATATTTTTATAGTGTATGTGTTCCTATCCATATGAACTTGTCAAAACCATAATCACAAGACAAGGTTAGTGACAAATCCAAGCTCATATGGACTGAACTTGTTCAATCTTAATTTCTTGCTACCCGGCAGCACAAGGGCCTACCATTGCTTCCAGGTTGTTATACAAACAATTGAGAACTCATAGAACTCACAAGCATAGTCAACTTTTAACTGGAATGGGCACAGAAACAAGTATGTGTCAACACGATAGGTTACAAACCTCAAGTCGTGTGCTAGTGATAAACAATAGGTTTATTCTTGATTAGTTCTTGAAACTTTTCAAGATATTTAAGAATCCCACTGACCTCTTGAGATATAAGATTCTCTATGTCAAGAACCATTTCTTAACAAATAAATATTCAAGTGTTAGTGCAGATCAAGACGAACACTTCACACAATTGGTCTTAGTTGGTCTTTGTTTTATCTAAAACATCACAACTTATCAATTTCAAATGTACAAGAGTAAGAAAACACTTTACTCTACATTTGACAATTGTTATAAACCTATCTTAAGATTATGTCACTCGAGTTAAAATTTTGAGTATGACTCTAAGACTCAGTTTTGGAACGAAGTATGATTCATCTTTTGATTTAACCATTTCAACAATTCACGATTCCTCTTCTTAGTCAAACAAATGCACTAAAATGTCCTTAGAGGATCAATTGTGATATGTTTTTTTTTTCAAAATCATTAAGATCATCATAAAACATGATACTGAAGTACTCTCCCATCTTTTTAGATTGGAGAAACTTTTATCTTTCTGTCTAATTTGATTCTTCTCATTTGTCCTGCCATACATTGAAACTTTTCCAATGTTTCAGAATTATACTTAAACTTTTAAGCACAACCATATTTACTAAAATTTAGTAAATCATGACAAATAGCCTTATCGTTCTTTGTGGTAGGCCTGATAAGCGCACAACCAAGTGTACCCGATCTCCTAGTCCTTCACTTGACTCACATATACATGTGAACAAGGAATTAGTCTTAATTTTCTAAAGATGAAAATTCTCATTCATCATACAATACAAGTTGCATGATTCCAAGTTTCTAACTAAAACTTGGGCGATGATAATCTTTCCTTGTTTGGTAAATTATCACACTATCACAAACGAAAGAATCAAATCCATTTTCCAATATTGTTATCTATGGAATCATATAAACAACATTTTTTCACAAATGCCATTGTTAGGAAACTTAAAATAATAAAAAACTTTTCTTTTATTTAAAATTTGCGGAAACCGTTACCTTACAATGCACATACATATGTAAACTATGTTGTTATCTATTCCTAAGAAATCTATCATAACTCTTAGCAGCATTTCAAAATTTCGATCTTCAAATCATGCGATCGAAATCCATCTCTTTATGATCAGAGTTAGCTTATTCTTCCTTTAAGCCTCCTTTCTTTTCTTTTTTTCGATTCTACAAAACATCAAAATGCGACCTAGTCACATCATGTAATAAGAATCTCCAAATAGGAACTTAATAGAGTTAGATAGTGGACTTACCTGAAGTAGAGTCAAACTTTTGGACTTTACCATCCTTATGATCTTTCAGGTAAATAGGGCAGCTTCGCAATCAATGCCCCTTCTTTTGGAAATAAAAACATATGGACTCTTTAGTAATGGTACACAAGACTATCTCAGACTTAGCCTTTCTTTTTACCATTTGGTCAACCGGGTTGACTATGGCCAATCCCTTTCCATCGGGAAGAGAAGACTTTTCTGGATTTCCAATGTTTCCATTGTCAATGTCCATGTAAGTTTGGGAAGTAGATCTTCCAATCAAATTTGCCTTACTAGTGCTCCAAATCATTGCTTATTCAACAACATCAAGCAAACAGGTAAGATCATTAAGGGTCATGTCATGATAAGTCATCAAGGAATGACTGAGAACCAAGTCAACAACCAGCTTCCTCGAGACTTAGACACCCAGCTCTCCCAGCCTGTCAATATGTTACTTGATCTCCAAGATGTGAGCACATATAGACTTTGCTTGCCAATAGGGACTGAGTAACCTTGAGCTTTTCAAGTCTTTGAACTTGTGGACTAGGGAGAATAATTGGAGGAGGTGGAGGAAGTGAAGTATGATTTCCAGTCCCATTAATGCACAATAAAGGGATTAATCATTCACCTTAATTGCTATGTGGGATATCATCTTCATTAGGAAAGATTTATCCAAAAGGATAAGGAAGACCATAGTTGTCATAACTAGACATCTATGAGGGAGAAATTCAAGCAAGTTGATTTAAGTCCTTAATATAACACCCAATATGAAATATTAAGGCTAGGACCTAACACAATATTTTATAACTTGGAAGAGGGATGCCGTAATCCAAACTACAAAATATTTGAAGGTAGGTAAATGACGATTTACCAATTTCCACCATGAAAAACAAAATAGAATTTTAGGTCTTAAATGGATTGAAATTCCTAGATCCTTTGAGATTCATTGAACTATTCAATGACATTTTTAATCTCGATTGTGCCCTTCAAGTTTGTGACTGGGATGCCGAGGATCACAAACAAGGAGTGAATAACCATGCAAATTAGCTTGGTACACTTAATGTTACGACAACCGAATCAATGTGTCGGTTAACCACTCACGTTTCATTGATCTATGATTAACATCAAGCTACCCTTTGCCACACATTATCAGTCCTAGATTAGTGTGTCGGTTAACCACACACGCTCCACTAACGACTTAAAAGGTGCAAAGTGCAATTTCATGGTTAGCACCAAATTCACATTTTCCTAAAGTAACTAAGGTTGGGGATTTAATAAAGTTTAGTTACTTTATATTTATCATTATACTTTTAATGCAGGGAGAATTAATGAAATACAACCCTAAATGCCTTGGATCTATGTTTTCTCTAATTATACATGTAATGGTATTTCCAAAGCATTAAGCCTATAACCAGCATGCAATTGACATAAATAATACGAAATATTAGTTAGGATGACATAAATCTTATGTAGCTTGAAACCTTGTTGTATTTGGCCTTAAGAGCTTAGCACCAAAAGTATGAATGCCTCAAATGGCTCACAACTCACCTAAGATAAAGGTGGCTCTTGAGAGAGAATCTCCATGCACGAAAAACACCTCCAAGAACTCTAAGAACTACTGTATGCGTTTTTAGGTTATAGAGTATATATTTATATGTAGGATTCCAAGGGTCATGGGTATAACTTAAATCCATACCCATGGGTTTATGATCCATGGTTCATGTGGCCCAACTCTTTATGTATCAATACACAAACTTAGTCCATTATGAATCATAAGCCCAACAGATATAAATATAACCAATTACCATAATTAGTCCCCATGGATTTAATTAGTCTCTTTTGATCACTAAATTAACTCCAAACTAATTCTTGATCAATACTAATTAAATCATATGATTTCATATTAATATATTCGAACTTATAATATATTAATAAATCATATATAACCTCTTCTCAAGAGTGCATCCTAACAAATTGTCCTGGTTTTATGCAACCCAAATGGACCATGCTACTCTTGGGTCAAGTACATACCAATAATAGTGATGGGCTTAGACATCTAATCCAACAACTCTTTCTGTGGAAGATGTGGCCGAAATTTCTATCATCTCTTCTCCTTCTCAATCATCTTCCTTTGCTTAGTGTTGGGTGTGATCCATTAGAGGCGTGATATTTGTGAAGCTTTCTCTCAAGGCTTCAACAATACAAGGATTTGCATTGTTATTACTATATAACAATTGAGGTACGATTCTTATAACCCTATTTGTATTTTTGATTATATGCATGTGTTCTAGGGTTTCTATTTCGTTGTTCAAAGTTGTATGCTGAATTAGAGAGAACATAGATCGAATTTATTTAGGGTTGCATGCACACATAAAATTTATTGTGTTGCATAAAACCCTTCAGTCGTATCAAAGCGAGGTTTTGTTTTCTATTGAATTGATACAATGGTTGAACTTGGACAAGAAGAATTAAACATAATCATCATTTTGTTCCGTCAACATGGCGTGGTGTTCTTCCTCCACGACATGTTGACCTGTGAAATCGTCCTAACACGGCGTGGTGATTGTTTACCACGGTGTGTTGGACAGTCAGATCCACAAATTTTGGATTTTTTTGCTTATCTCATTATTTGATTAGGATAATTACCTTGAATAATATTTTAAATAAGTTAAACTGGATAATTTATCTAAGTAATTAGATATCCTTATCTTGAATTCATGATTGGTTTATTTTTAAATTAAATTTTTTTTTTAATTTTCAAATTTCAAAATATAAACCCTAGTATTTTGAAAAGTTTAAAATACATCCTTATGGATCTTATTATTAATTTAATTAAGTGATTAATTAAAAGACAATCAATAAATCCATAAAATGTTTAAATTTAATTAAATTAAAAGTTTAATTTATTAAAAGATTAAACCCTTGGAATTTTGAAAATGTTTTAAAATACACCTTATAATATGTATAATTAAAAGTTTAATATATATTATATGTATAAGAAAAGTCAATCGAACCGCTAGTACGCCTTATTTAAAAGATATATGAGTTTCATAAGATTGACATTGGTAAAAGCCTTACCTACCTAAAATAGATTCAAATTTCATTACTTCATCCCTCTTCAAAGTCCGAATCGAAAATATGGATCCTAGCCTTAATTTAAATTTATGGGTTAATAATTAAGGATTAAAATTAACTAACTTGAATTCTCTTATCTATTATTATAGATGTCAAGTCAAGACAACAATGGTCTTCCTAATTCTTTTGGAAGTGGTTTTCCACTACCATCTGAAGGTGATCTTCCATATTCTGATTAATGTGAAAGTATGTTCCCTTCTCAAGCAATGGTCGAACTGGACTTCATGTTTCTCCAACTCTTACTCATCCTCCTCCTCATGTAACTCTCCCCATGTATCAAGTTGAAAGATACGAAACTACTCAAGCCCTACTAGCATGTAAACATAAAGATGGAAAATTTGTGTGTGCGCATGTTCTGGAAATGAAATCCCACATTGACAAATCGAATAGAATGAGTGTCAGTTTCCTAAGGGACCATTCCATTGATTTGGTTTTACTTTCGCTTCCTAAGTCATATAGTTCGTTCATTGAGAACTTTATACGAGAAACCATGATGTGACCCTAATTGATCTGACACATATGTTGATTGTTGCTGAAGTAGAAATGCTTAAGAGCACAAGTGAAGCAAATGTGGTTGAAGGATCGAATTTCAAAGTTTCCATGGACATTGACAAGGGTGACAATGGTGGTCAAGAAAAGATTTTTCTTTCCAATGGAAAGGAATCGGCCAAGGTCAAACCGTTTTATCATATGGTAAAGAGAAAGACCAGTTTTGAGATAGTTCGATGTGCTAACCCTAAAAAAATAATTTTTTTTCCTATTGCCAATTGAAGGGACATTGGTTGTGAAGCTGTCCAGACTACCTGAAAGATCTTAGGGATGGTAAAGTCATGTCGTATGACTCTACATCAGATATATATATATATATATATATATATATATATATATATATATATATATATATATACATATCCATTATCTAACTCCATTATTTTAATAAGTTCCTTTTTCATAGATTCTTAATACATGATGCGACGATCAAATTTTGATGATATTGCAGGATCTAAGAGAAAGAAAGAAGCTTAAGAAGAGTGAGTTGAATCTGATTGTGAGATATGGATTTCTGTTGCATGGTTCGATGATCATACTTTTGAAGCTACTACTTAGGAGTTATGATAATTTAATAGATTGCTTAGGAAATGTCTATAAACATAGTTTTTATTTTTAAGGACAAGTTCCAAAATTTCGTTTATTGTCAATAAAAGTGAAACTTTGGTTTATATAGTTGGTTTACTTTATATTTCCTTGAAATGGCATTTATGTTACATTTCTATTATTAGCAATATTAATTGTGGATTTGATTCTAAATATTTCACTTGTGGTAAATTTCATTATTGACTAAGTGATAAAGAATTCTCCTCACCCAAATTCCAATTGGATTAAAACTTGGAGTCATACAATTCGAAATGTGTGATATACGAGAATCTTGATCCTTGGAAGATTATGAACAATTCATTGATCACATGTTTTATGTGAGTGAAAGTGAAGGACTAATGAATCTAGTCCATTGACATGGACGATTCAAATCTACCACAAAGGATGAAAATACTATTCGTTGTGATATACTGATGACTCAGTAAATATGAGTGTGTTTATAAGATTAAGCATAATTCTAACTCTTTGAAAAGTTTTTCTTAGAGTGACAGAACAAATATGAAGAATCTATTAAGAAGAAAGATAAAAGTTCCTCCAATCTGAAAGGAAATGAGAGTACTTTAGTATCGTGTTTTGTGATCATCTTAATGATTGTGGAGCTATGTCTCAATTGATCCTCAAATAACATCTAAGTGAAATTGTTTGAATAAGAAGAGGAATCAAATATTGTTGAAATGGTTCAATCGAGAGATGGGTCATACTTTGTTTCTAATCAAGTTTTATAGTCATGATGTAGTTACTACAAATCATATCTTGAAACTCACTTCTAACTAAGTAGGTTTATAATATCTCATGAAATGTGGGGTAATAATATTTTCTTACTCTAGCACATTTAGAATTAGAAGTTGTGATGTTTTGGTTAAAACAAAGGATAAACTAAGACAAATTCCATGAAGTGTTTTTTGTTGATAATCCACACTAACTTTTGAATATTTGTTTTAGCTCGTCAAGGAATGTTCCTTGAGAGAGAAAATTACATGTCAAGAAGTCAGTGGGAGTCTTAATGATCTTAAAGAGTTTCAAGAGTAAACCTTTTAGTTATCACTAGCACACGACCTAAGGTTGATAACCTATCGTGTTAAGTTGACACATTCTTGTTTCTGTGCACCTTTTAGTTGGGTTGGCAATGCTTATGAGTTCTATGGTTCTCATTTGACTTCAAAAGGCAGAGCACATTGGTTAGTGACAGCGTATTGATCAATATGGGTAAACTGCTTAACAACACGGAAGCACTGGCAGGCCCTTATGTTATGCTACCAGGTGGCTAGAAATAAAGAATAAGCAAAAGTTCAGTCCATGAAACCTAAATTTGAATTTGGTTTTGTCACAAACATTGTCTTATGATTGTAGGTTGGAAATGATAGATTCACATGGATGGACACCATAAAATCTAGGCGGCCAAAGGTTTCGCTCTATTTCATGAGAATGATTATGAGGAAACACTTACGATAATAGATTTTAAAGATCTGATAAATATCATTATGGTTAGTAGTTGTGATAATTGCATTCTTAAATTCTCATTATGATTACGACATCCCTTTTCTTAGTTCGAATTGTGAGAAATGGCAAGGAATTGTTTGAACTTTCAGAGTATATAACTATAAGTTATGTAAGGGTTTAAACACAAACACACACACATTCTATCTAATGAAGGTGTATAAGCTTGAGAAGTTAAGTTGAAGACTTAACGAAACATATATTATCGGAAATCTACACTTTAGTAAGGAAATCAAGAATACTGATTTCTCGAAGTCCAGTTTATTTCTAGATACATGTTAAAGTTAGTGGGAGCATAATTGTGGTGCTATTAGGAGCATAGTTGTTATGCTAGAGGGAGCATAATGTTATGCTAAGTCTTTCAAGTTGTCAATACTGTTTGTAGGAAACAAAGATTACAAATTTGCAAGTTGCAAAATTTGGAAATTGTTTCGCTATAGAAAGGTTTAAGGGAGAGGGCATTCATACTTTGTTTCACATATAAAAGTTGAGATTGAAGGGTTTAAAAGAACTTAGTCTTGGAAATATATGAGTATCATGTTGAAATGGTTCAACATAGAAAATTAGATATATTGAAATATTATAACAAGAGACTGATCAAATATAAGGTCTTTATGTAAGACATTATGAATCGAGTCCCATATGTTTTGGATATAGGATTGATTACATATGCTATAATATTTAATTGTTCTAATTTTTCCAAATGAATTGGGCATTAAGACGGGAAAAAAGGCTTAGAACTTTATGTGACTAGGGTTTAGCAACTATCAAGAACAATCTAAGGTTATACCAAATGATTGGTTGCTTGTGGACAGTTGGAAGTATAATATTTTATGGAAGAAACATAGCGACATGTTTTAGATTGGGATCATTCTTGGTCAAACTTGATGGTCATATGGAAATATGGAAATGTTTCCATAGAGGGAATTGATTATTAAAAATCCACATGTGATGAAAGGAAGGTGTTCAAGGAGTCTTCCTTAAATTTGAAACTTCATTATTTTGGAATTGTTTTAGTAACAAAGTTCCAATGGAAAATTCTGTAATATTGTCTGATAAGTCTTTGTGAATTTGAAGCCTTGACATTACAGAAGTTTAATACATGTAAGGATGGAAATCTGACACATTTAGTAGTGACAAGAATTTGGAATTGTGAAATAAGCATCATTGGAATAGTGTCCAGTCGATCTGTTCACAAAGGAAGGACCATAGAGAGACATAGTATGCATGTTTATAACATGGCATGACTGATGTTTAATTCAAGTGTTTCATTGATTACTCGAAACATTATACAATGAATAAAGTATAAATTAATATGGTGATTAAATAATAAGAGTTTTATTTATGTTCAATAGCTTTGAGACCATAGTTAATTAGGCTACTATTCTGTTTCACTTTGCATGTGTTACTTATTGAATAATTGGATTATTCAAACATCCACAGTCGCTCGTACTTTTGGACGTAAGTAGTGAATTTAGACTGTCATGAATAAAATTGTAGATTGTCCATGGGGATTAGACATAGCAATAACTTTGCTACAATGTTCACGAGTACTTTGAAAATGGGGATTTTAAGTATTGGATTAACCCACACTTACAGACTTACTGCATGGATTTTATCACGAGTAATTCTGAGACAATAAAATTTTATATTCTTGAAACGGACATAAATGAGTTGTTGTTTACAAGTCAATTGTGCATTGATAATACGTAAACGCATTAGTAAGTTGATATTATAAAATGTATTGTTGTGTGTGATTTGATGAGTAAATAGTGAAAGCATTCAAGTCAAAGTTTATTCGTTCCTTTTTCCCTAGTGGGAAAAGTGATATCTTTGGGCCCCTCGATGATTTGATGTTGACATCTAAAGTGCTTGGCCAAGCCTGGACTGAATTGATGTGTTCAATTGGTAGTCTGATTTTAGTTGTCATAAATCAAAAACCGAGAAACAAAACTTGGACAATGAGATTGATTATAATCCATGTTTCATGTCTGTAAGATATCTTGTAGGATGGAGGAATATTCGATCACTTATCTTATGACACGTAACTGATTGGGTCAGAGTTTGACAGCGACTTTTGAAAGCTACAGTTTGCTAATCAGTTCTAGAAGTTATACTGGCACGTATAGTTATTCGACTTATCCAAGTGGAAGACTGTTGGATTAGGCGTCTAAGCTCATAACTATAATTGGTATATACTTGAATTGATAGTAGCAAAATCCTTTTGGGTTGCCCTAAAGGCAAGCAACTAAATAGGATGATTGGGAGAGAGAGTTTTGATTTATTATTTGATTAATAAATTGAAATAAATAATTTTTTAATATATTATGAAAATAATATATTAATTAGAAATAGTGATATTTAATTAATAGTTAATCAGAAATAATTGGAATTAATTTTGGGATTACAGGAATTAATTAAAAGTGCAAAGAATGAAATGTAATTGTTCAATAGCTGAGCAAGAGGCAATCTAGAACCATACACATGGTTTGAACGGTTTCTTGTAGCCTAAGGGGTTCTACAATAATCCTTACTGGATAAAAAATGAGTGGACAATTACCTGGTTTAAGATAATCTTGGATTAGGGCTTATCTAGGGTTTCCTGACTGCACTATAATTAGGGCATAACCCTGTGATTTTCGGCTAACTCTTTATTTGGAAGATTTGGCCAAAATTTATGTCATCTCTTCTCCTTCTCAATCATCTTCCTTTGCTTAGCGTTGGGTGTGAACCATTAGAGGTGTGACATTTGTGACGCTTGCTCTCAAGGCTTCAACAACACAAGGATTTGCATTGTTATTAATATATAACAATTGAGGTATGATTCTTATAACCTTATTTGTATTTTTTATTATTTGCATGTGTTCAATGGTTTCTGTTTTGTTTTTCAAAGTTGTATGTTCAATTAGAGAAAAAAAGATCAAATTTATTTAGGGTTGCATGCACACATATGATTTATTGTTTTTCATAAAACCCTTCAGGATTATTCTAGTGGTTTAGACAAGGCATGATTATGGCATTGTTGTCTTAGCAATATTAACAAGAAATGCATCGCCCAACTACAAAAGTATGGGGTGTTGGAATCATTTGACCTAAAATCAGATGATGAATGTGAATCATGTCTCTTAGGCAAGATTACTAAATCACCTTTCACAGGAACTTGTGAAAGAGGTGAATGATTGTTAAACCTCGTACATACTGATGTGTGTGGTCCTTTCAAATTTGGAATTAATTTTGGGATTAAAGGAATTAATTGAAACTTCAAGGACTAAAGGTGATAATGTTCAATATTTTTGTAGTGGGCAATTCTAGAACCTCCCTATGGTAAAGGGAACGAAATCTGGATGCTCCTAGGGTTTCCTTGGGCTTTAAGGGTGCCTTGGATGCCTTAGGGAGGAAGTTAAGGGATTAGGGTTATCTTGGATAGACCTGCCTTATCCAATACCTTCCTAACACCTATATAAACCCTTCTTAGGGTTGGATTTTGTCCATGCATTCCTGAAAAAGTCTTAGAGCCAAAATTCTTCTTCCCGTCTCTCTCTTTCTCTCTCTATAGTAATCCTTGGTTGCTTGAGTTTGTTTGTGAGCCATTAGAGGCGCGATAGTTGTGCCGATTTCTACCAAAGGTCTTTCAAGAAAGGTTTTTAGATTGTTATTACAACATAACATTCAAGGTATGAATTTTAATCCTTATTATGTGAATTTTGATTGTAATACATAGAACCTAAGGTTTCTTCTTTTGTGTTCAATGTTTGCATGTTCAACTAAAGAAAACCTAGATCCAAAGCATTAGGATTGCATGCACAATTAGGAATTGTTGTTATGCTCAAAACCCATCAGATATGGCTATATCTATTTGATCAAGCATAAATCAAAAACCATTGAAAAGTTCAAAGACTTTAAGCACGAGGTAGATAATTAATTAGGAAAGAAGATAATTATGCTCCGATATGGTAGAGGTGAAGAATATCTTAGTATAAAGTTCAAAGACTATCTTAAGGAATGTGGAATTGTTTCACAATTGACACCTCCTAGGACGGCAAAACCTAATGGTGTAGCTTAGATGAGAAATCGAAACTTGCTTTACATGGTTCGTTCCATGATGAGTCGAGCTTCACTCCCTATATCATCTTGGGGGATGCCTTAGAGATAGCCACCTATATCCTTAATCTTGTTCCTACCAAGAAAGTGGCCAAAACACCTAATGAAATGTGGAGTAGGAAAACTCCCTCACTCCCACATATCAATGTATGGGATTTTGAGGCTCTCGTTAAGCACAAGACCCAATACAATTTGGAGCCCAGAGTTTAGAGATGTATTTTCATTTGTTATCCACATAATTCGTTTGGATACTTATTCTACAGACTCGTTATTAAAATGGTTTTTGTAGCTCGAAGATGACTCTTTTGTGAGAGAAAAAGCTCATATCCAAAGTGGACAGTTGGAGTACGATTGACCTTGAAGAAATTCAAGATCCATCTAATGAGGAAACCTTAGATGACACTGGATTTCAACCTGAGGATGAACATGTTGAGCCGATTGACAATCCTTTACCTTTTCGTCGATCTAGTAAAGTTCGCATGCCACCTGAGTTTTATGGTTTTGATATATTTGTGGCTGGGGACACGGTTATTAGTGATTACACACTAGTAAATTCGGATCACCCAACTAACTATATGGAAGCGATGGTTGGCCCTAATGCTGCTAAATGGAAAGTGGCAATGTATAGCGAGATCCAATCCATTTACGATGATCAAGTGTGGACCTTGGTTTATCATACACTTGGTTGGAAGACAATGGGCTGTAAATGTATCTTTAAAAACAAGACCGACATGGATGGTAAGGTACAGACTTTCAAGGCCAGATTGGTTGCAAAGGGAGTTACTCAAACCCAAGGGGTTGACTATGATGAGACTTTTTCACCAGTTGTCAAGAACAAGTCAATTAGGGTAATGCTTATTATAGCTGCTTTTTATGACTATGAAGTATGGTAAATGGAAGTTAAAACTGCTTTCCTTAATGGGAAGCTGACTGAGTATGTTTACATGGCTTAGATAGAAGCTTTTGAACATGCCAAATTGCCTAATATGGTGTGCAAGCTTGAGAAGAATATCTATAGACTTAAACAAGTATGTCATAGATGGAATATGTGCTTCCATGAAAAGGTCAAGGGGTTTGAATTTTCTAGAAGTGAAGACGAGTCTTGTGTGCATGTCAAAGCTAGTGGTATTGTAGTGACCTTTCTAGTTTTGTATGTCGATGGCATACTTCTTATAGGAAATGATGCTCCAACTTTGCAAGAGGTGCAGTCTTGGCTTCGAAAATGTTTCTCTATGAAGGATCTAGGTGAGGCAATGTATATTCTTAGAATAAAAATTTATAGGGACTGATAGACAAGTTTGTTAGAGCTTAGTCAGAGTGCTTACTTGGATAAAATATTGAAATGGTTCAATATGGAGAATTCCGAGAAAGGAGATTTACCCATACATCATATTGTAAAATTGAGCAAGGCTCAATGTCCGGTAGTGATAAGGAAATAGATGCAATGAGTCGAGTCCCATATGCTTCGGTTATAGTTTCGATCATGTATGTTATGAAATGTACTCAATTTGATGTGGCTTATTCATTGAGCATGATTAGAAGATATCATGGAAATCTTGGCACAACTCATTAGACAACAGTGAAGAACATTGTTAAGTATTTATGGAAAACCAAGGATATGATCTTTGTTTTCGGTGGCAAAGGTGAACTTAAAGCGAGTGGGTATAACGGTTCTAGTTTTTAAAATGGATCGGGATAATAATTATTCACAATCTGGCTTGGTATTTCTACTGAATGGTGCAACAGTGAATTGGAAAAGTTCCAAGTAGCAAAGGGTAGCTAATTCTACTTGTGAATCAAAGTACATCGCAACAAGCATGTAACACAATGTTTTTCACCACAAATTTTATCATTTTTATTTCAACAAAAACCTCAAGTATCATAAAACCCAAATCAAGAAAAATCCCAGGTATATTAATACAATCATCCCAAATCAAAGTATCAAAATGCACAAAGCATAAAACCTATAAGTCGGAGTGTACAGTCAAGCCTTCGCCTTTTTGCGATCATTTGAAGTACCTAAAACGTATTTAATCCACAACTGTAAGGACAAAGCTTATTAAGTTTCCCAAAATATTAAATATAGCTTAGTAAAATAAACAACTACGGGTTATCAGAAACCCTGTGGATTAACAACATATTTCATGGGTTATCAGCAACCCTGGGGACTATCACCAGTCCTGTGGACTCACAGTTGTCCAGGAGATATCAGGAACACAATTTCATAAATAACATCAATCAACAAGTAAGAACCAACTGGTCAACATGCATACACTACTACACATGTAATATAGTGAGAAGAATCACCTCGTAGATAGCAACTAAAACACAAAAACTCTCACACAGTGAAGACCGGTACTACAAAATACCTAGCGACAATAAAGAAATACCCACTTAGTCTACACCCTAAATCCTCTAAATTAACCAAAAGTCAACTATGGTCAAAAGTCAATGGTCAAATTCAACTTTGATTGGTCTCCATGTCGTGGCCACCCATAAGCCACGTCATGGTCACTCTAAGACAAAATAGTCGACAATCAGACGATTACCACACCGCATCCACCATTGGTCACACCTTGGCAATGCCTAAATGAAATGGTCATTAAAACACTAGTCGCCATGCCGTGGGCATTGGGGACCAAGTTGTTATACTCAATGCCAACAACTCTAATGCTCAGATCCGGTTCCCCTCAAGGTCTTGATGGATAAAGTTTCCAAGTTTATAATACATCCTACTAAGACAAGATATCAAATTCTAAATCCTTAATGACAACACCAAGGCATGGACTCACTCAATAAACAATGAAATCCAACTTTCCAACCAACCCCAATGTCCATAAGCTAACAAATGCACTCAAGGGTTATGGAGCTCACTCAAACTCAAAGAACAAGAAGATTCAAGACCGAACGCTTATAAAAGGACCTATAACCAGATCTAGAGAAATAATGAGAAAGGTAGAGACTTTATATCTCTTATGATTCAGAAATGATATGAAGATGATGGATCTAAGCTGAAGCCACAATCTCAAGCAACACTAAGAGCTCCTTCTTCTTTCAACCTTCAAAAGGATGGAGTTCAAGCACTCAAAATACAAATAAAGGCTAGGGTTTGGATGGGGTTTGATCTCAGAGGGTGGAAGCTGCCAAATGAGGCAACCCTAGGAGTTAGTGCCCTTAAATAGGACACCAATCCCAAAATTAGGGTTTTAGCCCAAAATAGTTGCCACAATGTGGCAAACATAACGCCACGCCGTGACCAATCGCGAATGCATATTTCTCATCACTCGAGTGCTACGTCATAGCATTCCCAATGCCATTTCGTGTCCAAGCTAAAAATAAAACGAATAGCTAAAATCTCATAAATGAATACCTAGAAAGAGGATGTTACAATTCTCCCCCAATTGAATCAGATTTTTCCCTCGAAATTCTTTGCTGAAAATAATTTTAGGTAGTGGGTATGTATCTCCTCCTCGGGTTCCCAAGTCCATTCAAAACCTTTTTGGTGCTTCCACTACACCTTCACTAAGTTTATCACCTTGTTACACAAGGTCTTCATCTTCCTATCGATAATCGCTACCGTTTGTTCGATATAATTTAGGCGGTCAAAGACCTGAATATCATCCAAAGGTATTATCGATGTCTCGTCGTTCACACACTTCTACAACTGGGATACATGAAAGGTGTTATGAATCTGAATAAGCTCCTCTGGCAAGTCCAACCGGTAGGCCACTTTGCCCACCCTGGCCACAAGTCTAAAAGGACCAATAAACCTGGGCCTCGCTTGCCCCGCTTGCTGAATCGGATAATTCCTTTCCAAGGTGACACCTTCAGGAGTATCATATCCCTAAATTGAAACTCCAACTCGGAATGATGTCGGTCTGCATAACTCTTCTAACGGCTCTGGTCGGTTAGCAATCTCTGTCTAACTTGTTGTATAAGCTTTGTCGTCTTGAGTACTATCTTCATGCTCTCTATAACTCTCTGTCCAATCTCTCCCTAACAAATCGGGGTCTGACATTTCCTCCCGTAGAAAAAGTTCGAAGGGAGGCATACCAATGTAGGCATGATGGCTATTGTTGTAAGAAAACTCAAACAAGGGATGGTAGGAGTCCCAGCTCCCACCGCAATCTATGATGTAAGCCATTAACATATCCTCGAGTGTCTGAATGGTCCGCTCGCTCTACCGATCTGTCTATGGATGATAAGCAATACTAAAATGCAACCGGTACCTAAATCCACATGAAACCTCTTCTAAAACCTGGAAGTGAAACGAACATCCCAGTCTGAAATGATAGAGTTGGGTACACCCTGTCGAGCAACCACTTATCGAACACATATCTCCACCAAGTTCTCAGTAGAATAGCTATCACGAATGGCCAGAAAGCGAGCACTCTTCGTAAAACTATCCATAATCACCAATATGGAATCAAAACCTTTGTAGTGTTCGGTAACTTCGTGATGAAACCCCTGGTGATCTGCTCCCATTTCCACAATGGGACCTATAAGGGATGTAACTTCCCATGACGGTGCTGATGCTTAGTCTTAACCTTCCAGCAGGTCAAGCACCGCTCCACGAACCAAGCTATGTCTCTCTTCATACATGGCCACCAATAACTATGTCTCAGATCATGATACATCTTCGTTGCGCCCGGGTAAATAGAAAATCTCGATTTGTGTGCATCGTCCATCAAAATATGTCGGATACCACCCGAATAGGGCACCCAAATCCTGACGTTCAACGTCAATAATCCCAACTATCATAATCAAAAACTCATATCAGACTGTACATCCCCAAAATGCTTATGTATTAATCATATCCGTTTGATGGTGCAGAATCCCAATCAAACGGATGATGTTAGATCAATTAAAAGAAAAGGAGAAGAAGATGATGAATCTTGTATGTATTGATATGAATGAAGATCCGGATACAAGATTCACACACATTAACACACACTCTCTTTTCTCTCTCAATAACTCCTTCAAATACACACACATAAGCTCCTCTATTCTCTTTTGTTCATCAATCCCTACTCCTCACCCCTAACACCTATATATATACAAGGGGAACATGGGTCGGAGAACATGGGCCGTATCAGGGTTTACGGTCGTAAACCCATTTACGGCCATAAACACTGACATGTTTACAGTCCTTTACATAAAAATACATTTTCCTAGAAAAGTAAAGTATAAACCATAATATTTACCCAAAGGTACACCATAAAAATCTAGGTGGCAAAAGGTTTTGCTCTAATTCATGAGAATGATTATGAGGAAACACTTTCGCTAACAGATTTTAAAGATCTGATAAATATCATTATGGTTAGTAGTTGTGATAATTGCATTCTCAAATTCATAATATGATT
Source organism: Lactuca sativa (assembly GCF_002870075.4). Classification (NCBI taxonomy): domain Eukaryota; kingdom Viridiplantae; phylum Streptophyta; class Magnoliopsida; order Asterales; family Asteraceae; genus Lactuca; species Lactuca sativa. The sequence continues at coordinate 57,830,301 of NC_056630.2, forward strand.
ACAGCAACCCTTTTTCATATTTCGAATTGTGAGAAACGGCAAGGAATAGTTTGAAATTTCATGACATATAACTATAAGTTCTGAAAGGGTTTAAACACGTACACACATATACTATCTAATGAAAGGTGTAAAAGCTTGAGAAGTCTAGTTAAATATTTATCGAAGCATCACGTATGAGAAATATGTACTTTAGTAAGAAAGTCAAGAATATTGATTTCTAGAAGTCTAGTTAATTTTTGAGTACATGTCAAAGCTAGTGGGATCATAATTGTTATGGTAGTGGGAGCATAATTGTTATGCTAAGTGTTGCAAGTTGGCAATACTATTTGTAGGAAACAAAGTTTAAAAATTTTCAAGTTGTAAAGTTTAGGAATTGTTTCACTATAAAAGACTTAAGGGAGAGGGCACTCATACTTCGTTTCGAATCTAGAAGGCTTAGATTGCATAGTTTAAAAGAACTTAGTTTTAGACATATATGAATATTGTGTTGGAATGTTTCAACATAGGAAATTCGATATCTGGAAATATTATAGCAAGAGACTAATCAGATATCAAGTCTTTATGTAAGACATTATGGATCGAGTCCCATATGCTTCAGATATAGGATTAATTATGTATGCTGTAATATATGCTTGTTCTGATTTTTCCTAATGCTTAGGGAATTGAGAGGGATAAAGGACTAGAACTTGGTATGTCTAAAGTTGTTAAACAACTGTCAAGAACATTCTGAGGTTGTACCAAAAGATTGGTTGCTTGTGGATAGTTGAAAGTATAGCATTGGTTGGAATGACCATAGTGACATGTTTTAGATTGGGATGATTCTTAATCAAAATTGGTGGTCATATGGGAATATGAAAATGTTTCCATAATGGTAGTTGATTATTAAAATCTACATATGAGTTAGAAATTTTAATGAAAGAAATGTGTTCAAGGAGTGTACCTTGAATTTGAAACTTCATTATTTTGGAATTGTATTTAGTAACAAAGTTCCAATGGAAAATTCTGTAATATCATTGGCCACGTATCTGTGACTTTGAAGCCTCAACATTAAAGAACATCAATGAATGTAAGGTTGAACTCTAACACATTCTAGTAGTGACAAGAATTTGGAATTGTGAAATGAGTATCATTGGAATAATATCCAGTCGATCTGTTCACAAAGGAAGGACCATAGAGAGACATAGTATGCATGTTTATAACATGGCATGACTAATGTTTAATTCAAGTGTTTAGTTGATTACTTGAAACATTATACAATGAGTAAAGTCTAATTAATATGGTGATTAAATAATACGAGTTTTATTTATATTCAATAGTTTTGAGACCATAGTTAATTAGGTTATTATTGTGTTTCACTTTGCATGATTTACTTCCCGAATAATTGGATTATTCAAACATCCACAGTAACTCGTACTTTTGGAAGTAAGTAGTGAATTAAGACTGTAATGAATAGAATTGTAGATTGTCTATGGGGATTAGACATAACAATAGGTTTGCTGCAATGGTGATGAGTACTTTGAAAATGGGGATCTTGAGTATTAGATTAACCCACACTCAGAGAATTACATCATGGATTTTATCATGAGTAATTTTGAGTCAATAATATCTTATATTCTTAAAGCAGGGATATATGAGTTGTTGTTTACAAGTCAGTTGTGCATTGGTAATACGTAAACGCATTAGTAACTTGATGTTATAAAACATATTGTTGAACGTGATTTAATGAGTAAATAGTACAAGCATATAAGTCAAAGTTTATTCGTTCCTTTTTCCTTAACGGGAAAAGTGATATCTTTGGGCCCCTTAATGATTTGATGATGACATATAAAGTGCTTGGCCAAGCCTAAACTGGATTGATGTGTTCAATTGGTTGTCTAATTTCAGTCGTTATAAATCAGAAACCGGGAAACAAAACTTGCACAATGAGATTGATTATAGTCTATGTCTCATGTCTGTATAATATCTTGTAGAACGAAGTAATATGTGATCACTTATCTTAGGACACGTAACTGACTGGGTTAGAGTTTGACATCAACTTTTGAGAGCTACAATTTGCTAATTAGTTTTTGAAGTTATACTAGAAACTATAGTTATTAGGCTTATCCAAGTGGAAGACTGTTGGATTAGGTGTCTAATCCCATAACTATAATTGGTATATACTTAAATTGATAGTAGCACAATCCTTTTGGATTTCCCTCAAGAGTAGCAACTAGACAGGATGATATTTGGAGAGAGGTTTGATTTATTATTTGATTAATAAATTGAAATAAATAATTTTTTTAATACACTATGAAAATAATATATTAATTAGAAATAGTAATATTTAATTAATATTTAATCAGAAATTAATTGGAATTAATTTTGGAATTAAAGGAATTAATTAAAACTGTAGGGACTGAAATGTAATTACTTAGTAGTTGAACAAGAGGCATTCTAGAACCCTCGATTAGGCTTGGACGGGTTCTTGTAACCTAAGGGGTTCTAGAATAATCCCTAGGTGAATAAACAGGAAAGTGGATAATTACCTGGTTTAAGATAATCTTGGATTAGGGCTTATCTCGGGTTTCCTCACTGCACTATATAAACAGCCTAACCCCTAAGAATTTTGGCTATGCTATTCCTTAGAGGGTTAGGCCAAAAATTCTTCTTCTCTCCTCCTTCTCAATCATCTTCCTGTTCTAATGTTGGGTGGGAAAGATTAGAGGCGTGACATTTGTGATGCTTGCTCTCAAGGCTTCAAAAACACAAGGAATTACATTGTTATTACTATATAGCAATCAAGGAATGATTCTTCTAACCCTAATTGTGTGTTTCGATTTAGGAATGCCCAGGGGTTGGGTTCAGGGCAGGGCATGGTTTCTCAAACACAACCCAATATTTTTTGGGTATCTTATCGGGGCGCCCCATTGGGTTTTGGGTTTTCCCGTCGGGCTTCGGGTATCTTATCCAGTTTATAACAATTCATAACAAAATCGTTATTCCGTTTTAGGGTACCGCGATGTCTTATAAAAAATACATGTTCTAGCCTCCCTTTTAAATTAAAATATGATGCATCACTTTAATAAAATAAACTAGTCGTTATATTAAAAATTGTTTGATTTAAGTTTAGTATAATAAGTCAAAACATATATAATTGTTAATAACTAAAGATATTATTTGATTTAAGTTTAGTGTAATACGTCAAAACATAAAAAACGATCATTCACACCATATTTTTAAAAACTAAAAAGATTGTTTACAGTAAGTATTTTATCTTTGAATGCGTGCAATTAACATCAAATAGATTCGTATATATATATATATATATATATATATATATATATATATATATATATATATATATATATATATATATATATATATATATATAATCGGGGCGGGGCGAGGAGAACCCACTCCCTGCCCTCAACCCGATAACGACCCGTTACCTGACCCGAAATGATCGGGTTTTGGGTTTCCCCCGTCGATTTGGGCTTTTTTACCATCCCTATTTCGATTATATACTAGTGTTCTAGGGTTTTCTATTTTGTTGTTCAAAGTTGTATGTTTAGTTAGAGAAAACATAGATCAATTTTTAGGGTTGCATGCATGCATAGGATTTATATGTTTTGCACAAAACCCATAAGATAAAACCAACTAAACCTTGAATAATTATTTATAAACACAACATAAAAATGATAATAATCCACAAAATTTACTGGTGTAGGTCCTCATAAATCACAGTGAATTGATAGTAGCATAGTCTTTTTGGGTTGCCCTCAAGACTCAAAATAAGTAGAATTAACAAAGGAGGAATTAATTATCATGGTTTAATAATTAATTAGAAACTAACTGGAAAAACAATTTGGGAATTAATTAATAGTTTGATTAATAGAAGGGTTGAATATCAATTAATCAGTGGTTGATTAATCAAGAATATTCCAGCACCATAGGAAGAAGGGCGGTGGACAAAAATTCCCTTTGGATAATGGAAATTTCGTTCATAGGGCTATCCTATCCCACATGGGCTTGAGGAAAAACCCTAAGAGGTATCCAAGGCTATAAATAGGGCCTTAGGGATTCATTCCTCCTTGCTCATTCTTGGCTTGATTTTTCGCCACTTCTTTCGTCCTCCTTGTGTACGGACTCTCCTATAGTTTGTCCCTTCTTAGTTATTTTTATTCTAATCTTTGGAGTTCATTAGGTGTGATTCCATTAGAGGCACGACACTTGTGGTGCTTGCTTCCAAGAGATCAAAAAAGGAGAATTCTAGTTGTTTACTATAACTACTAAAAGGTATGTAACCCTAAACCTTTTCTTTAGATTACTTAGGGTTTCTTGGGTTATTATTTTGATGTTCTTAGTTATAGGTTCAATAGAGAAAACATAGATCCTTATATGTTGCATGTGAAAGTTAGTGTTAAATTTTTCTGCTACATGAAAATTTTCAGTTGAATAACTATAATGGTAGAATTCATCAAATTAGGGTTTATAGAAATTAAACCCTAAGAGGCCATGAATTTCGAAATTAGGGTTAGGCTTTTAGAAACCCTAGCCTCCTTCCTACTTATTTTGAAATTTAGGGCTAGGGTTTTGAAACCCTAGCCTTCTTTCCCAAGTTTTCGAAAATGGTAGGTTGTTAGGATTTTCCTATTTTGGATAGTTGTAAATTTAATTTGATTAAAAGGGATAATTATAAAATTGATAAATCATAAACCATAATTTTCTAAAATTAGAGGGTAAGGATTAGGATTAACTTATTTGATTAATTTAATTAGATAATCCTTATTTGATTTAATTCATTTAATTAATTGTTAATTAAAAGATAATAATTAAATTATTGTTTATTTTAAATTTAATTAATAAAGATATTAATTTCGAAATTTAAAATATAAAACTAGTATTTTGAAAAGTTTTAAAATACACCTTATATCTATAATATTAAATGTTTAATTACTATATGTATAAGACTAAGTCAGTCGAGTCGCTAGTATGCCTCATTCACAAAGCTAGTTTATAAAGAGGGGGGTATAGGGAAACTGTCTATAAAGTGGTAGGAATGGGTGTCCACTCTCACCCACCACTCCATTGATTAGTGGAGGGTCGTTAGCAAAACATATTGTTGGATTAGCGTCTAAGCCCGTAACTATATTTGGTAAGTACTTGACCCGGTTGTGCACGGTCCTTTTGGGTTGCCTTCACCAAAGCAACATGATATGATGATTTATGAATAAATAGGTTATTATGATTTATTAATATGTAATTTGATTAATATATTATAAGAGAAATCATATAGTTTAATTAATATTAGACAAGAATTATTTATGTGGCTAAAAGAGATTAATTAAATAAAGAGGACTGGAACTGTCAATTGTGTGATAGTTGATTTGGGCTAAGAATCCTTTTAGTTTTAAGGGGTGGACGAAATTAGAGTGGGAGCCCATCTAAATTTCGTCAAAGGCCTTTATTCTGGAAGGTTCTTTGGACTACTTAAGGCCTAAGCTATCCAATTAGGGTTTTGACAAAACCCTAGCAACACAAGTATAAATAGACCCATTAGGCTTTAGAAATCGGTTAACCCTACTTCTAAGAGTACCAGAGCCGATTTTCAAGAGCTTCCAACCTCTCTCCAAGATCATCCTCTTGCTTGTGGTGTTTGTAAGCCATTAGAGGAATGACATTTGTGACTCTAAGCTCCAAGGACAAATAGGTTCAAGCATTGAAGAAGAGGTAATCATCTAGATCTATTTTGATATGTTAATTTCGAATTATATATACTAGATCTAGGGTTTGCAAGTCTTTGATGAATTTCATGTATAATAGAGAAACCTAGATCCAAGCATTAGGGTTTGCATGAGCACATAGGATGTTCTTTTGGCTCAAACCCATCAGTGGTATTAGAGCTTTGTTTGGTTTCTTTTGTATTGATGCCTTGATTGTCCATCGTCTCTTGAAAATCGAGTTTTTGGGTCCTCTTCCTGACGGACTCGGCGAGTCCCAATGTGGGCTCGACGAGTAGGATGAACTCAATGAGTCCATAAGGGGACTCGGCGAGTCGGAGCGTCAGACATAGAGATTTTCAGGATTTTTTGTTGTTTTTCTTAAGGATGATTACCTAAATTGTTTTTGACTAAAAAAATCTGAATATTATTATTGTTTTATGATTATCCTTACCAAATCAAGAGATAATTGCCAATTGTTTGAATAATAAATTCCTTATATGATAATATTTGATTATTTAAATTAATTGTTGAATTATCTTGTAAATAAAATATATTAGGTCAAATTTAGATTATCATTAAGTTAAATGTTTAATTTTAAATTATTTTCTATTTGATCCTATGAGTTTTGAAAAGTTCAAAACTTGCCCTCAAGTTTTGAAATTTAAATTTTTTGATTAAAAGTTTAATTTCAACTATTTAAATTTCAAACCCTAGAATTTTACGAGTTTAAAATTCAAATTCAACATTATACTTTATAATATATATATATATATATATATATATATATATATATATATATATGTATGTATGTATGTATAACTTAAATGCTAGTATTACTGTTAGTAGGCCTCATTCACGAAGCCGATCTATAAGGGTTATAAGGTTATGGCCTATAAAATGACCGTTTAATGGGTGTCAACTCTCACCCACCGCTTCCTTGATTGGTGGAGGGTCATTAGCCGAACAGGTAGGATAGGGCCAACTTTTCCTCATTAAAAGTATAATGAATCTATATAAAGTAATTAAATGTTTTTACAAAATTCCCAATCTTAGTTACTTTAGGTAAATCTTAGTTACTTTAGGTAAAAGTGAATTGATGCAATTCCATGAAATTACACTTTGTACCCTTGCTAAGACGTTAATGGAGCGTGTATGGTTAACCGGCACACTAATTAGGTTCTAAGCAAAGGTGGAAAAGGGTGACTCATTGTTTGTCATAGTTCGATGGAGCGTGTGTGGTTAATCGGCACATCGAATATGTGATTGTAAAAATTAGGGCATCATGTATATTTTCATGGTTATTCACACCTGCTTTGTGATCCTCTACATCCCAGTCACAAACTAGTGGGGCATATCGAGAGTTAAACATGCCATTGAAAAGTTCAATGAGTCTCAAAAGATCTAGGAGTTTTCAATAAATTTAAAACTTAGCTTTAATTTGTTTTTCATGGTGGAGAATTGGTGAATCGTCATTAACTTACCTTCAAATTATTTACTTGTTAGATTACGACATCCCTCTTCTATTTTGTAAATAATGTTGTTGGATCCTAGCCCTAATTTCTCATTTGGGTGTTTAATTGGGGATTCATTTCTAATCAAAATTTGTTCTTTTTCCTTTTCATATGTCGAATGAACTTGTTGTTGGATAAGGTGTCTAAGTCCATAACTTATTTGGTATATACTTGACCCGACCCGACATGGTCCATTTGGGTTGCACTTCACCCGAACTACTTATGGATAATTTTATGAGAGTTATACACATATGTTTATTAATATATTATAAGTTATAATATATTAATATGAAGTCATGTTATTTAATTACTCTTAGTCTTAAATTAATTATGAATTAATTTAGAGATCAAAAGGAAGACTAATTAGATTGTGGGCTATTGGTTTTATATAGTGTGGGCTAACACTCATTTGTTAATGGGCTAGGCTTGTATGGAAGTCCATGGATGATCCATGGAGCTTTTAACCCATGGATCCTTGGAAAAGGAAAGGTCATGGGTTATTAGGGTTTCACCCTAATCATGTACACTATATAAGCATGCTTATGTTGCATGAAATAGCCACTAGTGGCACTAGTTGTGTGAGACTTTGTGTGTGGCCGATTTTATAGTGTGTATACACTCTCTCAAAGTTTTCCAATAGTTTGTGGTGATTTGTGATTCCATTTGAGGCATTCACACTATTGGTGCTTGGCCCTCAAACTCCTTAAGAATCAAACTCATCAAAAGGTATGTAATCTCATCTAATTCTTTTATGTTTAAAAGTACCCCATGCCATGTTAGATAGGTTATGAACCTTGGAAAATTATTATTTTGCATGTATTTAGACAAACATAGATCCAAGGTTTATTAGGGTTGCATGCACACTTAGGAAGTGTTAGATTGCTCAAAACCCAACACTTGTGTGGGAGAGTGATCTTTGACGGGTCTAATTTCAATGATTGGATCCGCAACATCCGAATGGTCACTCGTTACGAGGACAAAGAGTATGTCCTTGATGAGAAGCTGAAGGAAATCAACCTCAACACTGCCACTGCTGAAGAGATCGCGGCCTTTGAGCCCCATGAGCGTGATGCTACGAAAGTCCATTGCATCATGTTGGCGATTGTGACTGCAGAACTCCAGAAATCCTATGAGGACATGTATCCCTATGAAATGCATCAAGACTTGCTCTACCAGTACCACCAGAGCGCTAGGCAAGAAAGGTACGAGATCATCACTTCGATGATTACTACCAGAATGGGTAATGGAGAGTCCCTTACTGCTCATCTGCAAAAGATGCAGAGATATGTTGATCGCCTGCTAAAGTTGAATGTTAACTTTGATGAAAAGCTGACAATTGACATCATCCTTCACTACTTGCCTCCTTGCTACAACCAGTCCCGCATGAACTACCACATGAATAAGGAAGAGGTCACTTTGAGCAAGCTTTAAGGCTTGCTAAGGACTGTTGAGAGCAATCTCAAAGATAAGTCTGTTGCATCAACTCCAACTCCTGCTGCTGCCCCTGTCTTGACATATGGGCAAGGGAAGGGTAAGAAGAGGAAGGCTCCCTCAAAGAGCCACCACAAGGGAAAGTCCCAAGATGGTACCTCTTCTAGTGGAACCAAAGTTGGTTCTGCTAAACCCAACTCAAACCCCAAGGAGGTAGAGTGCCACCACTGCCACAAGATAGGGAATTGTAAACGAAGCGGCCCAGAATATCTGCAAGCTATCAAGGATGGGAAGATCACGCCATCCTACACAGGTATTTACACTATTAAATCTAATGATTCATCACATGCCATTTCTTGGGTACTTGATACAGGATGTGGTTTTCACACTTGTTCTGATTTGCAGGGCCTAAGAAGAGATAGGGATGTGGAGCATGGGGAGATAAATTTGATCATGGGGAACAGAAGATCGTCGCCTGTCACCAAGATCGGAGGTTACTCTTTGATGCTCAGTACTGGATTAGGATTAGATTTAAATAATTGTTGCTATTCGCCAGATATGGCAAGAAACATCATTTCATTTCATGGTTTATATAGACAAGGTTTTAGATATTCATTTGATAATGAAAAGGGTTCTATTAATGCTTATCTTAATGGTGTCTTTTATTTTGAAGCATTGCCTTGTTATGGAATATATAAAATTATGATGGTTGTAGATAACTTAGGAAATGATGTGTTGTGTATTGATTCTTCCAATGATTTGGATAAAGCATGTTTGTGGCATTTCCGTCTTGGACATGTCAACAAGAAACGCATAGCCCAACTCCAAAAGGATGGAGTGTTGGAGTCATTCAACCTTAGGGACGATGACGTGTGCGAGTCTTGTTTACTTGGAAAGATGACCAAGTCACCCTTCACTGACACGTGTGCGAGGGGTGAGGGTTTATTGGATCTCATACACACCGATATGTGTGAGCCCTTTAGATCCACCATAAGGGATGCGAGCTGCTTCTATGTGACTTTTACCGATGATTATAGCAGATATGGGTATATCTACTTAATCAGGCACAAGTCAGAAACCTTTGAAAAGCTCAAAGATTTTAAACAAGAAGTGGAGAATCAGTTGGGCAGGAAAATCAAGATGCTTCAATCCGATCGAGGTAGAGAGTACCTAAGTCTTGAATTCCAGAACTACCTCAAGGAATATAGAATCGTTTCGCAATTGACGCCACCAAGGACACCGCAGTTGAATGGTGTGGCTGAGAGGTGTGATCGAACCTTGCTAGACATGGTTCATTCCATGATGAGTCATGCTTGACTACCAATCTCATTATGGGGATATGCCTTTAAGACTGCTGCCCATATCCTTAACTTAGTCCCTACAAAGAAGGTTCCCAAAATACCTCACGAGATGTGGATAGGGAAAGCTCCCTCGTTAGCACATATCAAGCTTTGGGGTTGCGAAGCTTTCGTAAGATGAGAGACTCACGACAAGCTCAAACCTCGTAGTGAGCGGTGTATTTTCATTGGCTGCCCGCATAAGTCCTTTGGATATCTCTTCTATAGACCTAGTGACAATGTTGTCTTCATCGCGAGCAGAGGGGTTTTCCGTGAGTGAGAAATCATAAGCCAAGGGGATAGTGGGAGGCAAATCAATCTTGAAGAAATTCAAGAGTCGAACGATGAAGGAACCTCTAACGTTGGCGCTCAACCCGAGGAGGAAACTCCGGTTGAACCGATTGACGGGTCCTTACCTCTTAGACGTTCCGAAAGAGTTCGGGTTCAAACCCAGTTTTATGGTTTTCATATTACTACAGAAGGGGATACGTTCATTAGTGATAGTACACTAGTGAATTTGGACGAACCTAACAGCTATAAGGAAGCCATGGCAGACCCAGAGTCTGCAAAGTGGAAAGAGGCGATGGACAGTGAGATTCAATCAATGTATGACAACCAAGTTTGGAATTTGGTTGACAATATAACAGGTCGTAAGAGAGTCGGTTGCAAATGGATCTTCAAGAAGAAGACTGACATGTATGGGAATGTGCACACCTGTAAGGCACGATTGGTCACGAAGGGTTTGACTCTGATGGGATTAAAATAACTTTTAATCTATGAAGATCGATTAGATCTTGAACAAGTGTATGAATATATAAACAGTAAGAACGCAATAAAAAGAACAAAACAAGATTGAATCAAACGAGTCGAATGATTAAAACAAAATCCTCAGAAGAGCTCGATTAAGAACATCAACTGTAGAGGATTGATAGGTTACAAAACGATTAAGAAACCTGCTGTTCTCTAGATGAATCGCTATTTGTAAATCTCTATAATCGTAAACCTCTATCTCGTTGTTAACCTAATATGCATGCAAGCATTAACTTATATACAATACATAAAAGGCTCTCGGTTGGACAGGCCCAAACCGGAGTGTACATGGCTAAACTATCGAGCCCAAAAGACGCAACATCAAAATAAAACTTCAGCCCAACAATCTCCCCCTTTGCGTCAATTTGGAGCGAGACCTTTACTTCTTACTTGGGCCGGCAGCTGAAGCTGGTACCTTCTTCTTCACGGTGCTAAACAGACACTTGGTTATGGAGAGGATGGTCTGTCTAAACCGGATGTACCAATTGATCATATCATTGAAGTACTTGATGTCATCAGCCGAATTCTCTTTACACCGCTTGATAATTGATAAGACGTGTTCCAAGCAAGCTGTGGTGTAAAGGTGTTTGTCAGCTAAAGCGAAGATACATTTCTGTCCTTCGGCTCTAGTGAACATTACTGAGTTTCGCCTCGGATCAATCTTGCCCATTTGCATTTGGTTTAGATCACTGGCCGATCCCACAGGTGCGATCTTCGGTTTCTTTTTGAAAACTGTGGCGACCTCCTGATCCATTAGGGCAACCTCCATGATATAGCAGGCCAACATCCTTTTGACATGGTCTATGATGGGACCATATTCGGTTTCATCAGTCAAAAGGATATTGTATAAGACAATACAATCATGAGGATTTAGATTAGGCAGATCCGCTAGGGAGATAATGTGAGCAGTTCTTGCAGATCCTCGAATGAGCTTGAACTTAACGTTTGTGAATCTCCCCACGGCATAAGGCTTCAGCACCCGAACGTTTACAATCTTCTGGGTGCTCTAGGTAAGATATTGAGGGCGAGCGGCCTCCAGGTAGAAGTCAATGAGCTCCCTGTCAAGCTCATTGTTGCAGGTTTGGAGAAGAAGATGAACGGGAGAGTGTTTGGGAGTATTTGTTCTTTGGGAATTATGGAGGCAGTAAAGAGGTAAATGGTGGTATAGACGGCTTTTTATAGTGGGTGATAGGAGAGAGAAAAATCGTTTCAAATCTCTTATGGAAATACGAAGCGGGTTTTTTTGAGTGACTGATTGGTGACAGTTGGGGCGTGCGATGATCACGTAGGAGAGAGAGTGTCAGTTTCCTAGGATTACGCCGCCCAATAAGCGCCGGTTCAGAGAGAGGAACCGTTTCCATTTCCACACACACCTTTAATGCCAGAGTGATGACGCTTCAATATCGCACACGCATCCTTAAATGTCAGGAAAATCGCGGCCATTTCAAATTCACGCGCGCCTCCTTTTTACCGTCGTTTGAATTTTTATCCATTTAACTCCCGCCGAGTCAGCAACCTTTCGTATTATCCCTTTTAAACGGTATTTTAGAATTAATGACCCACGTGGATAGTTTTTGACCACAACTTCAATATTAACCATCCAGTAATAATCCAGCCTGTAAATAATTAGTAACGGAATTTTGGAAAATCTAGGATTTTCGTGCAAAGAGTGTAAAAGAAAAAGAAATAAAGCAACTCTTTTAAGGATATTCTGTGATGTCAATAATGACACGAAACTGATGATCCCGGGCACGAATCTCTTCCTTCAAGGTCAAGAGAGACCTCAAAGTGTTAGTGTGAAATCCCGTTGAATTACGATCAAACATTTATTAATAAATGTTGAAAGGCTTCTTTTAATTAGGCTAATTAAGGGTGGTTTCGCTTTGATTCATCAATTCTATTCTTGATATAAGAAAGAAAGTGAACAAAGTACTTGTGAGACCGGTGTAGTCTGTTTTGTATTGGCTTGGATTAATATAAAATCTCAGATAAAAATTTAAAACTGGATCCCTTGGGAAGAAATGTTATGGTGTGTAACAATTTCATGGGAATCACGCAAAAGAAAAATTGAGATTTCATGAAGGTACATTCGTCAATTCATTGGTGAAAACTTGAGCAAATTAATTGGTCACCGTCAATTCGTTGGTGTTGAATTTTGGGTTTCACTCAGCTCGTAGTGGCACGAAACTAAGATCATAAACACAGATGTTGTGTAACCATAAACCTCAGTGGTAGTTTCTGAGAGTCTCAAGGGTTACGATAATGAAACGAATGTAGTGGAGAAGAGTTATGGAGATGGTGTAAGAAAATATAGTACCTCTGCTGCGAAAATAAGGACCAAGCAGGAAACTCTTAACTCATGTGAGAAAAGAGTGAGGTAGCTCACGATGTGAATAAATGTGTTAGCCTTATTGGGAAGACAAGGTTTGTGTATACCAGGTCATCAAGACTATTATTCAAAATCTTATGAGGCTTGGGACACATACAGCAGCATGCTTCTAGGGACACTTAAGTAAGTCATCAAATATATCCCCATAAAAGAATGAGCACACATAAAAAATAAATAAAATATTTTTGGAGTTTTTGAAATTTATAATAAAAATAAAAAAATAATAATAAAAAAAATTAGAAGAAAAAAATAAGACTTAAAAAAAAACTTTGGAGAGAAAAAAAAAAAAAAACCGAACCCGAACGTTCGGTTGGTTTCGGTTGGGAAAAAGTTGAAAAACCGAACCCGAGCGTTCGGTTGGTTTCGGTTCTAGAAAATTTTGAAAAACCGAACCCGAACCTTCGGTTGGTTTCGGTTTAGGAAAATTTTGAAAAACCGAACCCGAACCTTCGGTTGGTTTCGGTTCCACAAAATTTTGAAAAACCGAACCCGAACCTTCGGTAGGTTTCGGTTTTGGAAAATTTTGAGAAACTAAGGAATTTAGATATACAAGAGATAAATACTTTTAACACAAAGAAAAACAAAATTGTACAAGAAATATACAACACAGAAAAACTACCTTTGAAGTAATGAGCGAGTCAGATGGTTGAACCGAACCCGAACGTTCGGTTGGTTTCGCTTCTTACGTTTGAGGTTGAGAGGTAGTGTGAGGTACTGACTCTGATTCCATCATACCTAGCCCTTGCAATATTTTATTGAATGATGCTTCTGGAAGAGCTTTGGTAAAGACGTCAGCCAGTTGATCAGTGGTTCTTACGAAGTGAACTTCGACATTTCCATCTTCCACATGATCTTTGATGAAGTGATACCTCAGTGCTATGTGTTTGGTTTTAGAGTGTTGCACTGGGTTATGATAGATCCTAATTGCACTTTCAGAGTCACAATATAGTGGGATCTTCTTCATATTGAGTCCATAGTCTCGAAGTTGACTTTGGATCCAAATCACTTGTGATGTGCAGGATGCAGCGGCAATGTATTCCGCTTCGGCAGTAGACAGCGACACACACGTTTGTTTCTTGGATTGCCAGCTGACCAACTTCCCATCAAGGAATTGATAGCCACCAGTTGTGCTTTTACGGTCGAGTCCACATCCTCCAAGGTCAGCATCAGAATAGGCTTGAACGAAGAAGCCTGAGTTGGATGGATACCATAGACCTAAGGAGGTGGTTCGCTTGAGATAGCGTAGGATGTTCTTCACTGCCAGCATGTGAGGTTCGCGTGGGTTAGCCTGAAATCGAGCACAATAACACACAGAAAACATGATATCAGGCATGCTAGCAGTTAGATACATCAGTGAGCCTATCATTTGACGATAGAGCGTGATATCGACAGCCGGTTTGTCTAGAGATGGGGTAAGCTTGGTGCCGAATGCCATTGGGACTTTTACTTTTGATTCGCCCATCATTCCAAACTTCGCTAGGAGAGTCTTCATGTAAGCTTCCTGATTGATAAAGATGCCTTCGGGTCCCTGTCTTATATTTAAACCAACGAAAAAGTTAATAGGACCCATTGAGCTCATTTCAAACTTAGTCTCCATCAACTTTCTGAATTCAGCTGTTAAGCTGGGATTCGTGGAGCCAAAGATGATGTCATCGACATAAATTTGAACTATCATAAGGTGGTTACCTTCCTTTTTGCGAAAGAAGGTTGGGTCAACCGAACCTTGTTTGAATTTAGACATCTTTAAAAATTTTGTAAGTGTTTCATACCAGGCTCTCGGAGCTTGTTTGAGGCCGTACACAACTTTATCCAGAATATAGCAATGATTTGGATACTTTTCGTTCATGAACCCAGGAGGTTGCTCCACATACACAGTTTCTTCGAGTTCTCCATTGATAAATGCACACTTGACGTCCATTTGGAAAACCTCAAAGTTTTTGTGAGCAGCATAGGCCAGAAATATTCTAACAGATTCTAGCCTAGCTACTGGAGCGAACGTCTCTTCGTAATCTATTCCTTCCTCCTGACAGTATCCCTTGACCACCAGACGAGCCTTGTTCCTTATGACATTACCTTCCTTGTCCATTTTGTTCCTAAAAACCCATTTGAGACCAACAACCGAAGCATCTGGAGGAGTTGGAATGAGGCGCCAGACTTTGTTCCTCTTAAATTCGTTCAGTTCGTCTTGCATTGCTTGAACCCAATCAGAGTGATCGAGGGCAGTGTTCACTGTCTTCGGTTCAACTTTTGATACGAATGAGTTAAACATACAAAACTCAACCTTTGAAAATAAGGATGTCTGTTTTGCCTTCAGTTGTGATCGGGTCAGAACCTTTGCAGATACATCACCAACTACTTGAGAGATAGGATGATCTCTGGTCCATTTGGTAAGAGGAGGGTAGTTCGGATCAAAGGTTGGGTCTAGTTCAGCATTGATCATTTCTTCTGGATCAGATTGGCTATTGTAATCGAGCGTCATATCGTCATGCTCCCCCTCAATTGATGAGTCTTGAGAAACATGATGTTCAGGGGTTTCTTGTGGTGCTGGACTATCAGGCGTTGAAGCACCTTCGTTTGGAGGGGCATCTTCGGTTGGAGAGGCACCTTCGGTTGAAGTTGTAGAGTTTGGCTCCCACTGGACTGGTGAGCTTGGCTCCACCTCGACATGAGAACTTGGCTCACCTTCGACTGAAGCATTGTTGGATGGAGATTCATCAGTGGGCGATTCTCCTTCATGCATTCTTCTTGCAGCATCTTCGACAATCTGCTTCATATGATCAACTTTGTTGTCAGCTGCACCTGCTTCTGAGAGAGAAGCTTTTTCCGGTTCGTCAAAGAGTTCCAGAAATTTCTCGTAGAAATTGGCGATCGAGACTGTGACTTGGCCAGTTTGAGGAAAGATTTCCCCGGAAGTGTCTTCTATGGCCTGTAGCTTCTTGACATAGCTATCGTCAAAGGTCACATAGTATGTCTCTTCAATCCTTCTTGAACGTTTGTTTAGGACCCTGTACGCCTTGGATGTGAGTGAGTAACCCAGAAAGATTCCCTCGTCGGCTTTGACATCAAACTTGTTGCGGTGTTCTTTAGAGTTAAAGATGAAACACCTTGAGCCAAACACATGGAAAAATTTCACATTGGGCTTTCTATTGTTTATTATCTCATATGGTGTGAGCGTGAATCGCTTATTGAGATAGGACCTGTTCTGTGTAAAACAAGCAGCAGAAATAGCGTCAGCCCAAAAATAAAGAGGTAAGGAAGAGAAACTTAGCATAGTTCGGGCAACTTCACACAAAGACCGGTTTCGCCTTTCGACTATTCCGTTCTGTTGTGGTGTGTAGGGAGCTGAGAAATTGTGACTAATTCCCTTTTCTGCAAGAAACTCTTCAAACTCCCTGTTTTTGAATTCAAGACCATTGTCGCTTCTGATGTTGCGAACGACCTTCTTGAGCTGGACTTCAATTTGCTTGATAAACACTTTCAGCTTTTGAGTCGCTTCAGATTTGAGCTTTAGAAAGAACACCCATGTAAATCGTGAAAAGTCATCAACAATAACAAGAATATACTTGCTACCACCGATGCTTTCGATAGATGAAGGACCACACAAATCGATATGAAGCAATTCGAGTGGTTCAACAACTTTTATGTTGATTACAGATGGGTGACTTTGATGACTCTGCTTCCCCATTTCGCATGCAGCACACAAATGCTCTCTGTCGAACTTGAGCAATGGAAGACCCCTAACATGACCTCCAGTGACAAGTCGATTGATATCTTTGAAATTGAGATGAGATAGTCTTCGGTGCCACAACCAGCTTTCGTCGGATTGAGCTTTTGATAACAGGCATATGGTTGGGTTTCCTTTGATGGGTTTCATGTTTAGAGGAAACATTTCACCCTTTCGCTCTGACTTGAGAATCACTTTCTTTGTCTTTTTCTCTATGATTTCAGAACCTTCATCATCGAATGAGACTTTGAGACCTGTACCTCCAACAAGCTGAGATACACTGATGAGATTGTGTTGGAGTCCTTCCACATAAGCCACCTTCCTTATAGTGAAGTCTCCATTTGTTATCATTCCATATCCCTTTATGGTGCCGAAAGAGTTATTTCCAAACTTGACGTTGCCACCATTTGCAAGAGATCTGTATTCCCTGAGCTCCTCTTTCCTCCCTGTCATGTGACGCGAGCAGCCAGTATCGATGTACCATTCTTCGTCAAACTGCTCGTCACTTATAACCTGCAAAAAATAAGCAGATTTAGGAACCCAAAGTTTCTTGGGTCCATGTGAGCTTTTCATGGGAACGGGAATAGTAAGAGAGATGTCAACTAGATATGTTCGTTTTATTAGAGTTGTTTCATCTTTCTTTTTAATGGTAAAGACTTTTATTTTGTTAGGATTGGGTGTGTTCGTTTTGGACTTTGGTTTGGATTCATTGACCTTCTGCTTTCCCTTTTGTTCAGCTGATGAATGAGGTTTTTGAGAACAAACGGAATTAGCTTTAGAGCAAGATGAAGATGAATTGGTGGAAGTAGAAGAATTAGAAGAACGAGAAGAGTTAGAATGAGAGGATTTGGATGGAGAGGACTTCCTGGCTGGTGACTCTAGGTGAACCTTTTGCTTTTGATCATTGGAGGGACTGACCTTAGAGTCTTGTTCTCTTTTGACTTCAGAACCGAACCTCTGCGTTCGGTTGGAGTTGTTCTTGGAACCGAACCTTTGGTTTCGGTTGAAGTCCTTTTCATAACCGAACATTTGCCTTCGGTTGGTATTTTCTTGTGAACCGAACCTTGGCTTTCGGTTGTTGGAACATTCAGGCTTTCTTACAGGATTGTTTTCATACTTCAGATTCTTGTCTTGGTGTGAGTAGTATGCATTCTGGGAGTGCCAGAATTGTTTCCTTTCAGAAAGGTTTTTCCTGTATCTTTGGTTCCTTTCTATCTTCTTATTCCTCATCTGCTTAGGTTGATGATGAACGTTCGCTTTCGTTTTTGTTGTCTCCTTGGCTGGTTCCTTTTGAACTTCAGGAGTTTTACTTTGAGCCGAGGGAGCAGAGGGAATATCCGAAGAAGATCCAGTTTGCACTGAGGGAGTAGAAGGAATGTCTGAAGAAGTTCCACTTTGAGCTGTTGGAATAGAGGGAATGTCTTCTTTTGCTGAATGATCATCCTCCTGAGGAATATATCTTTCGTACCACTGGTACTTGGCTCATTGAAATTATCCGGCTTGTTCAATGGTTCAGGGATGTATCTTCCTTTGCTCATCCAGGAGGTTCTTTCAGACAAGCCAACGGTTTCATTTGCATTATCAATTGGAGCTTCCCAGAAGTACTCATCACAACCATCAGCATTGTCTTCGTTAACAATAGCTGTGAGTTCAGCTGTTTGATGTTCGGTTACTCCAGTCACCTTGTATACTTGATTCAGAGTGGTCCTGACCTTTTGATACACAACTGCTTTCTCTACTAATTTCGGGGACTTTTGTTGGGACAATCGAGCGAACTCCACAAAATTTTCTGAAATTAGATTTTTGTGGTTTTCAGTTTCGCTTTTAACAAATTCTGAGCAGTCAACCGTGTCCTCTACAGAAATTTCACTCATGTTTTCGTCCTCGTTAAGCTCAGATGAATTTTCAACATCGATTTTGTATTCTGAGCTTACATTGGCGTTTAAAGAGTCAAATTTTTGCATGGTTTCGGTTCTCAGTTTAAGTCTGTCATTTTCGTCCAAAAGATTTTTGAGCATGTCATTGTGGTCTTTGGATTTAATGAAGGACTCAATTTTGTCCAGTCCATACATGTAGGTTGGATTGACATCATCAGACGATATCACACTCTCACAATTATAGGCTTCGGCATCGATTTCATCCTCCTTAAACTCTAGGAAGGGCAAAATCATGTGATGGATCTTTTGGCCTATCTCACAGTCCAAGTGAAGTTGAGTAATATTGGAATATAAATGTTTAGCAATTAAACAAAAAACATTTCGTTGTTTTAACAATTTTAAATTGTCTCTCTGCAAATAAATGTTTTCGTCTTTAACTTTAACTAATTCCGACTCTTTTAACTCAATCCACATTCGTCGCTCCTCACTCTTCGACGCCACCCTGCTTAATTGATCAGTCAGGTTAGAATTGGTGACTCGAGTTTGAGTTAAGCTACTATCTAAATGAGAAATTCTTGTATTAACATTTTTTAGTTCTTTCTCATATGAGGATGGTGGTACTTTAGATGAAATAAAAACAGATTGTACCTTCTTTATCAGTTCATCGAGCTCATTGAACTGCTGGCTGAGTGGTTTGGGCTCGATAGTTTAGCCATGTACCTTCGGTCCATTGCTTCCTCCATCGGTGTTGTATCCCCTCAATTGAGATACGTCGGTCACCATGAAGCATTTTCCTCCACTGCTTTCCTCCTTAGCCACATACGCCTTTCCATGGGTAGGCTTCCTCACTTCTTCGTCTTCTGAGTCGGTAGACCAAACTTCTGTGCTACCGAACTCATCATCATTAACCGAACCCTGCACAATAAGATCATTAATAGAAGGGTTAGCGGTAGACTTCTTCTTTCTCAACTCATCCAGTCTCTTCTGCAGCACGACTTCCTCATCATTTCCATCGTCCTTTTCAGCCATCTTCTTAAGAACACAGTCCTTAGCATAGTGGTTCTTGCCACCACAGTAGAAACAGCTTACTCCGGAATCGCCATCTGCCTTCGGTTCCTTCTTGGGCTCCTCAGCCTTCGGTTCATTGTTTACCTTTTCAGAGCTGTAACTCCCCTGCTAGTTTCGGTTTTTGTTGCTGGGGAATCTCTTCTTTATGAACCTCTTAGGATTGGACACCATCATGGCATAATCCTCAAACGTGAGGTCATACTCCTCCAGGTTGAGGTCTTCATCCTCCATCATAGCTTTACTTTTAGATAGGAGGGCCAACGAACCAAGACTAGAAACAACGTTCTTCTCTTGTACCACAATCCTCTCTTGGGACTTTAGAATACCCACCAGTTTCGCCAAAGAGTAAGATTTAAACTGCTCATGGGCTTTGACTGTGGAAACCACTGCTCTCCACTCAGACCTCAGTCCGTTCAAGAAAGTAACCTTCTGTTCGATAAGCTTCCTTTCAATGTCGTGTTTGATCATCTAGCTGAGAAGATGATTGAAGCGATCAAACGTCTGGGTCACCGTTTCTTCGGCCCCTTGCCTGAATTCTCCAAACTCATATAGAAGCAAGTTTTGGATAGAATGTTCAAGATCTTCGTCTGTGGAATACAGTTCGCGAAGTCTATCCCATACTTCCTTCGCCGTAGTACATGAGCTGACCAGTCTGAATGTGTCGGACTGAAGGGCGAATCTGATCGGCCTTAACGCCTTAATATTGCACTGGAATTTGTCTTTTTCATCTTGTGCAATATCCTTCACGTCCTTAAGCAGATCGTTGTACTCTTTTTGTGTCTTAATGATTCTGGATGTTGTAGAATGAGAAAACGGTCCATTGATGATGGCTTCCCATACGAGGTAACCATTGTCCTCCGATCCAATCACGTAATCTTCAAAATGATGCGCCCATACTTCATAGTCATGGGTGTATAAGATTGGAATCTTTGTCGTCGAACCGATGCTGTTGGAAATATTAATAGGGTTTGATTGCGTCACATCCATTATGATCGTAAAAACCTGTTCAAAGATCAGACTTGTAATAAAGCAGATTAGGGCAAAACAATAAATATTAAGATACGTCAATTAAGATGACGGCTCAATAAATATCGATGATTGCGGAAAACCCTAATGGAAATCTTTTTCACAGAAAAGATGTGTATCGATTACACAGCCTCCTGCTCTGATACCAATTGATGGGATTAAAATAACTTTTAATCTATGAAGATCGATTAGATCTTGAACAAGTGTATGAATATATAAACAGTAAGAACGCAATAAAAAGAACAAAACAAGATTGAATCAAACGAGTCGAATGATTAAAACAAAATCCTCAGAAGAGCTCGATTAAGAACATCAACTGTAGAGGATTGATAGGTTACAAAACGATTAAGAAACCTGTTGTTCTCTAGATGAATCGCTATTTGTAAATCTCTATAATCGTAAACCTCTATCTCGTTGTTAACCTAATATGCATGCAAGCATTAACTTATATACAATACATAAAAGGCTCTCGGTTGGACAGGCCCAAACCGGAGTGTACATGGCTAAACTATCGAGCCCAAAAGACGCAACATCAAAATAAAACTTCAGCCCAACAGACTCAAACTCCCAGAGTTGACTATGATGAAGTCTTCTCACCAGTGGCGAAGCTAAAGTATATTAGGTTAATGTTGGCCATTGCTGCATTTCATGACTATGAAATATGGTAGATGGATGTCAAAACCGCTTTCCTTAATGGAAAGTTGGCTGAGGATGTTTACATCGCTCAGCCAGAGGGTTTTGTCAATGCAAAGCATCCCGATAGAGTGTGGAAGCTTGAGAAGTCCATTTATGGACTGAAACAAGCGTCTCGCAGATGGAATCTTTGTTTCAATGAGAAATTCAAAGAGTTGGTTTTCTATGAAGCGATGATGAATCATGTGTACATGTCAAAGCCATTGGGAGTATAGTAAGCTTCCTCGTATTGTATGTCAATGACATACTACTCATAGGAAATGACATCCCAACACTGCAGAAAGTTAAGTCCTGGCTCGGGAAATGCGTCGCTATGAAGGACCTCAGAGAGTCTGCCTATATTCTGGGAATAAGGATAGTGAGAAACAGAAGTAAAAGTCTAATAGGACTTAGTCAGAATACTTACTTGGACAAGGTACTAAAACATTTTAGTATGGACAATTCAAGGAAGGGAGAGTTACCAATCCAAAGTAATGCCAAGTTGAGTAAGACTCAAAGTCCGAGTACCGAAGTCGAGATAGCAGAAATGAGCCGAGTACCATACGCTTCCGTAGTTGTCTCGATTATGTATGCTATGACTTGTACTCGCCTTGATGTTGCCTTCACTTTGAGCATGGTCAGCAGATATCAAGGGAACCCTGGAAAAGAGCATTAGACCGCAGTCAAGAATATTCTTAATTACCTTCGGAGGACCAAGGAATGGTTTCTAGTCCTCGGTGGGAGTGATGACTTAAGGGTGCAAGGGTACAGTGATGTCCGTTTTCAAACCGACAGGGACAACTACCGTTCGCATTCGGGTTGGGTCTCTACCCTTAATGGAGGAGTAGTGACTTGGAAAAGTTCCAAACATGAGACTGTAGCTGATTCAACGTGCGAATCAGAGTACATTGTAGCGAGCGAAGCATCAAAGGAGGCAATATTGTTGAAGAACTTCATTGGAGACCTTGGAGTTGTACCGGCCATACAGGAGCCTATGGAAATTTTCTGTGATAATGAAGGAGCGGTTGCCTTGACCAAGGAACCGAGGGATCATCGCAGATCTCGACATATCAACATAAAATATCATTTTATTTGACATCGGGTGGAAGAAGGACTCCTTGTAGTGAAGAGGGTATCGTCAGAGGATAACCCAACAGATCCGCTTACGAAGGGACTGAGTAGGGTTAAGCATTGCAGCACGCTAGGAGCATCAGATTGAAGGACGATATTAGTTTAGATTAGATAGTTTAGAAATGTGTAATAGATAAACTGTAACTAACATTTGATGATTAAATAAAAGAGTATTATTTATTAGTAATGTTATTGTCTTATGTTAATTGTTTATCTATTGTTTCATTTTGCATGTTTTGACTTCCTGAATAATAGGATTATTCGAACAGTCCACACTCGTTCATATGTTGGAAGTAGGTATGAATGAAGACTGTCATGAATTGGTGTGTAGATTATATAAAATGTATTAGACATGGAAAAAGTTTGCTACAATGTTCATGAGTGCTTATGAACTTGATTTGAGCATTAGAATAAACTCACGCTTGTTGGAATCACTTCATGGAATTTATCACGAGTGATCACAAGACGATAATATTATATGGTCTTAAAACCTAGATATATGGTTTATTGTTTGCTAATTGGTTGTGCATTGATAATACGTAAACGCATCAGTAACTTGATGTTATAAAATGCATTTTTGGGTATGATTTGATTAGTGGATAGTAAATGCATATAAGTCGAAGTTTATCTTTTCCTTTTATCCTAAGAGGATAAAAGCGATATCAGGGTCCTTCGATGATTTAGTTTGACTTATGTGTCGGGCCCGGTCAGGACTGAATTGATGTGTTCAATTAAGTTCTATGTCAAATGAATCTGAGATCGAGAAACAAACTATTGAACAATAAGTATGACTATGTTCCATGTAATTGTCTGCACGATATATAGAATAGAGGATTATACGATCGCTTATCTAAAGGAAAGGTTACTGATAAGTTTTGGGTCAAAATATGGTTTATACTTTGCTTTTATGGGCAATTATATTTTTATGTAATATTTTATGAGCTTACAGTCTAGTTTACGGTCAGGTGGGGTTTACGGTCAGTGTTTACGACCGTAAACAGGTTTACGACTATAAACCTATTTACGGACCATGTTCACCAAGTCCATATTCTCCAAGTATAAATATAGGTGTAAGGTGTGAGGAGTAGATTGATGAAAAACAAGGAGTGTACGGCCAAGAGAAAAACCAGAGAGAAGTTTTGTGTGTGCGAATCTTTTGTATCTGGATCTTCATTCTAATCAATTCATACATAGATTCATATTATTCTTCTTCTCCTTCTCTTCTATTTGATCTGACATCATCCGTTTGATTGGGATTCCGCACCATCAAACGGATCTGATTGATACACAGGCAAATTAGGGACTTACAATTGGTATCAGAGCTTGGTTGTATCAGTCAATTTTGTCAGATTTGGAGCATTATATGATCTTATTTTCGAAAGATTATTGCGTTTTTGGATAGATCTCTAAAAAATAAGGGGGGTTTGTTTTTCGTGTTTTTCATAAAAAATGGTTTTTGATCGAGTTTTGGAGCTTCAAAGTCGAAAAATTGGTGTTTTTGGTCGAAACCGGCGAGGAGGTGGCGGAGTTTGCGGCCGGCGGTTCACGGTTCGGAGTTTGCGGCTCGAGGTTCACGATCCGAGCTTGCGGCCTCGGAGTTTATGACTGGTTCGGTTTACGGCATCGCACCTCAGCAACCTCGCTAAGAAGCTTCGTCCTCGCAAGCAGCTTCTCGCCTCGCATTAAAAATAAGACGTGATTTTGAGGGTGTTGGGTTTCGAACCCGAGACCTCCAAATATTCAAAATCAACGCCTTATCCAACTCGACTACATGATCATTTGTTACTTCCCTTCCAAATTTAATTCATAAAGCGTCTTTCTCGGTTCTAATTTTGCATTTTTGACACTTTTAACCCAAAATTCAATTCCTTTTAATTTTAAATTCTTTTTTCATCCAACATTAATATATATATATATATATATATATATATATATATATATATATATATATATATATATATATATATATATATATAAAATAATAATAATAATAATAATAATAATAATAATAATAATAATAAAATAATAATAAAAAAAAAGAAGAAGAAAATTTATTTTTGACTTTTATTTTTGATTTTTTATTTAAAATTTTGACTTTGACTTTCAAGTTTGACATTTGACTTTAAACTTTGACTTTTTCGTTTAACTTTTAAATTTTCAAATTTAGCTTTTCGGTTTGACTTTTGAGTTTAACTTTTTAAATTTGACTTTTAAGGTTGACTTTTGAGGTTTATAATCAAAGGGTTTGACTTTTACGTTTGATTTTGGCTTCTAGTTGTGCTTTTTTAATTGATTTTAAGGTCTACGAGGGAGTTGAAAACATAAAAGAGAGTCGTTAGGATATGTTAAGACAAAATTTCATCATTTTCGATTATATCCCTGGAGAAACCCTCGAAACTCAGTTGCAACAATTTACTACACTTACTACTGAGATGAATATAGCTGGGATCTTCTTGTCTAAGTTTGAGATAAACAAAAAGCTACTGAATTCACTTCTGAAATCGTGGGATATGAATGTGGCAATCATCAAGAAGACAAAAGATCTCAATCATCTTAGTCTTGCTGATGTAATTGAAGAACTTGATGCTTTGAAGTGTAGAAAAACAATGAGTTCTGAAAACATTATGGTCACTGAAGTTACATGTACTCCAGCTTGTGAAACTACGATTAAATTTCTTCGGGAACAAATTGATTTATTAAAAAGAGAAGTTGAGGACCTGAGATATGAAGAATATCAACTTAGGAAACGACAGAAACCTTTGAAGGCTGAGTTAGAAGCAAAAACCAAGGACTTTAGGAAGCTTCAGGAAGAGTATAGTAACAAGTGTGAAAATTATGACTATATTAAGAGACAACTTGCTGCTGTAAGTGAAGAACTTGACACTTTGAAAATTAAGTATGGAAAAACAGATGTTAGTTTTAAAAATTATTCTGCGTCAAGTCAGACAGTCGAGTCCTTATTTGAAACCCAATTAAAATTCAAAGATAATCAAACCAAGGGTATGATAGTGTTCCTCCACCTTTCAATCATAACTACACATCCATCCTTATGACACAGGAAGAAATTGACAAGGAGGCACATTTTCATTATGGCAAACCATCTGGATTTGTGTCGGGAGGTATTCAAGTTGAAGATTCTAATGTTTCTACTTCATGTGCAGGTAAAGTAGCAGAAGACGAGAACAAAGAGAACACTACTGAACAAAACAATGACTCCTTGAACTCAGAATTTGTTGCTTTGAATTCTGTTACTCCTAACAAACCTGCCGTTGAGAAATACAGGCCACCAATTCCAGTGAAACAGAGTGCCTGTTGCAATTGTGCTTGTGGGAACAATAAGAGACAAGGCAAGCATACGCCAGTAGGGGCAGGAAGAAACAACTTCAAAGTGAAGAAAAAGACATGTTTTCACTGTGAAACACCTGGACATATTGCCAAAAATTGTCCTAATCGCGCATACATTCCCTACTATGCACAAGGCTGGCAGAACGCGCCAAGAGGGAGATTTTTCAAAAGAAACCTCTCAAGGTGTTCAGACAATGCCGACTAGAATGCCATGAAGGCCAATAATTCATTGTCTTCTGTTTGTGATAAGCAGGATATGTCATGGGAGAGAGTACCTTGTATTGATGACAAAGGTCGAACCAGTTTCAAAATGGACTAGGTTCCAAAGACCATCTGATCCTGCTCTGTGTCAGATCAGCTATGGAGGCATATCATCAGACTTCGGTTTGTTGGTAGTGGCTGCTCCTGGCATATGATTGGGGACATCTCTCAACTGTACAACACTCAGAACATTATTTGAGAGTATGTGTCCTTTGCAGGAAGGGAAGAAAGGAAGGGATCACTCATGGGGTTAGTACTTAACGATGTGAAGAATTTTTGGATCTGTTCTGAGATTACGCGTGCTATTCTTAGACCTTCTGGATGCAAATTCAATCGGTGACTTATGGTTTGAATTTTCTTCTCTATACTCCTGAGTTTTTCTTAAGTTGATTTGTTTTAAAGACTAATTTTTGTTTTAGGATAGTTTAAATTAGCGCATTTACTTTTTTTTCTCTCCTATGCACAAATTTAGGGGGAGAAATAAACACAACACAAAAATTAGAAAATTTTAAAAAAAAATCCAAAAAAACATTAGAAAATCAGAAAATCAAAAATATGGTGTTAATGGAATGTGCTTGCAGGAGATGTTTTGGGAAATGAAATTAGCAAGTGATAACGGGCAATCTGAATCGGCGTAACGTACCAAAGTTGAATCGTCTACGCTCTGTGTTCGATGCGCTGGTAGGCACGAAAATTTTAAATGGACTTGACTAGGGAAAGTTGAACCTAATGAATTTAAGGACTTCACAAACTTTGACCTAGTTGGATCCGTTTAGCCTGACTTCACGACGCTCGGATAGGTTGAGCAGGGAGATACACATGGGAATCTACCGGTCACATTAAATAACCCGTATCTAGAACTGTGGATTCACTTTTCCTCGATGTGCGGATTCTGTCCTTAATTCCGGTTGGATGGGGCGACTGATAAATTCCGATAAACTAGGTCTATAGAAGGTTATTTTCTTTCTTTCTATCTGTTAGACATGTGTTGACTTCTTTGCGTGATCGAAAGATCCGACCTGGACTGTAGCATATGCAATTCTATCTCTCTGCATCTTCTATCTATGCAATTCTTTCCATCTGTTAGCCATATACTGTCTCCTTTGCGTGACTCATAATCCGACCTGGTACACAGTATATGCAACGTTCTCTTCTCAATCCCTCTGAAACTTCAGTTAGCCATATGTTTCATCCTTCGCGTGATTGGAAGAGATCCGACCTGGATATACAGCATATGCATTCTAAATCTATCTTCTCTCTTAATAATTTTCTGCTCACCCGGTGTAAGAAGTATTTTGGAAGTCCTTGATGGATGGGGCATGCCAGGAAGCGGGAAACACATTCTAGTATAATTAATACTGAACACATACGGATTGTCTGTAGATCTCGCTGCTTGATTTAGGTGGAAAACAATATCCCTGGTTGTAGTCGGTTAAATGGTCATAAGTAAAATCTATTTAAGAATTAGGGCCAATCATCATAATAAAGTTATAATTAGATATATGCATGTATCATGTCATTGGTAAATTGTCCAAATCTTGTCACAAATATTTCGTGTTTAAGTCGACCACAATACCAGGGATCGACTAGACAAAGACGTGAAGATAAAAGGTACCGACAAACGGATAAAGGCTGTCTAAAAACTTTGATCCCAAATCATTCTTACAGTTAGATATCATTTCATTTTTGTTAAATTTGTTCATAGTTTCTTCAAATTTAAATATAAGGGGAATTTTAAAAAAATAAAAAAAAAACAAACAAAAATCAGAAAAATTCAAAATAAAAAATAGTGTTATTTATGTTTTATTTCTTTTTCAGAAAATATGAAAAATCCAAAAATATTTTTGTTTTTGTTTTAATTTGTGTGCTAAGTTTTCTTTTAGTTTTTTTTTGGCTTTAAAAGTGATTTCAGGTATAGATAAGACTCATGGAGATTGTGTCGAAAATTTCTGAGCCAATGCTTCGTCCGTGAGCATTGAAGAATTCTCATTCGAAGGAGCAAGAAATTGAAGATTGTGTGACGGATTGCATTGAAGCATCCTCAATCAGCCTGCTGCTATCTTAAACCTGCTGAAGCGATCCAGAAGATAATTTTTCTCTGATGTTCTCTCTGAAGATTCTCAAGCTGAAAGCGCCATCTTTCAATAATCAGTAAAAGAAGCCTCCTCACCCATTGTGTGTTCAGAGTCAAATCTTGAAGAAAAGCTCAATTGTTTAAGATGAAGTCATTCATTGAAGATTCATCAAGTTCATCTTGAAGTCGTGAAGAATTTGAAGATTAATGCTGAAGCCAAGCTCTCAATGAAGATTAACAAGAAAAGCCAGCTACTTTTTAGGGGGGCTTGTTGGGTCAGTTAAGAAAAGAAAGATATAAACCAAGGGGGAGATTATTGGGTCAAAATATGGTTTATACTTTGCTTTTCTGGGCAATTATATTTTTATGTAATATTTTATGAGCTTACAGTCTAGTTTACGGTCAGGTGGGGTTTATGGTTAGTGTTTACGGACGTAAACCCATTTACGACCCATGTTCACCAAGCCCATATTCTCCAAGTATAAATATAGGTGTAAGGTGTGAGGAGTAGATTGATGAAAAATGAGGAGTGTACGGCCAAGAGAAAAACCAGAGAGAAGTTTTGTGTGTGTGAATCTTTTGTATCCAGATCTTCATTCTAATCAATTCATACATAGATTCATATTATTCTTCTTCTCATTCTCTTCTATTTGATCTGTAATCATCCGTTTGAATTAGATTGCGCACCATCAAACGGATCTGATTGATACACAGGCAAATTAGGGACTTACAATAAGATCAGAGTTCAAAAACGTCTTTGAGAGCTATGATTGCTAATCGGATTGTATTTACATTTGTAGTTACTAGACTTATCCAAGTGGGAGACTGTTGGATTAGTGTCTAAGCCCGTAACTATATTTGGTAAGTACTTGACCCGGTTGTGCATGGTCCTTTTAGGTTTCCTTCACCAAAGCAACATGACAGGATGATTTATGAATAAATAGGTTATTATGATTTCTTAATATGTTATATGATTAATATATTAAAAGAGAAACCATATAGTTTAATTAATATTAGACATGAATTAATTAATAATTAATTACGTGGCTAAAAGAGATTAATTAAATAAATGGGACTGGAATTGTCAATTGTGTGATAGTTGATTTGGGCTGAGAATCCTTTTGATTTTCAGGGGTGGACGAAATTAGAGTGGGAACCCATCTAAATATCGTCCAAGGCCTTTATTCTGGAAGGTTCTTTGGACCGCTAAAGGCCTAAGCTATCAAATTAGGGTTTTGCCTGGAACGCTAGCAGTACAAGTATAAATAGACCCCTTAGGCTTCAGAAATCAGTTAACGCTACTTCTAAGAGTACCAGAGTCGATTTTCAAGAGCTTCCAACCTCTCTCCAAGATCCTCCTCTTGCTTATGGTGTTTGTAAGCCATTAGAAGAGTGACATTTGTGACTCTAAGCTCCAAGGATAAGTATGTTCAAGCTTTGAAGAAGAGGTAATCATCTAGATCTTTTTGTTGTGTTAATTTTGAATTATATACACTAGATCTAGGGTTTTCAAGTCTTGGATGAATTGCATGTACAATAGAGAAACCTAGATCCAAGCATTAGGGTTTGCATGAGCACATAGGATGTTATTTTGGCTCAAACCCATCACATATTTGATAGGAAAACTAAATCTCATTAAAAATATGATGTTATTAAAAGTACTAGAACTTTTTTATTAAAATCTCAAATCTAGTTACTTTATAAAAAATGTGAAAAGTATGTTAATCCATGAAAAACGCACATCATGCTTTATATGTCGTTAGTGGAGCGTGTGTGGTTAACTGACATACTAATAGGGACTATAAAGAGATATGATGGGTATCTTGAAAATTATCATTGTTGATGGAGTGTGTGTGGTTAACCAGCACATCAATGTGAGGTGATAAATGACATCAAGGTTGCCAAGCAGGTTTGCCTGGTTATTCATATCTTGTTTGTGATCCTCGGCATCCCAGTCACAAAAATAAAGGCATAATCGGAGTTTAAAAATGTCATTTATAAGACTCAATGAATCTCAAAAGATCTAAGAGTTTCATAAGATTGAAATTGGTAAAAGCCTTACTTACCTAAACTGGATTTAAATTTGATTACGATATCCCTCTTCAAAGTTCGAATAAAAAATATGGATCCTAGCCTTAATTTAAATTTTTTTGTGTTAATAATTAAGGATTAAATAAACAAACTTGATTTCTCTCGTTTCCTACTTTAGATGTCTTATGAACATAATAATGGTCTTCCTCATTCTTTTGGAAATGGTTTTCCTCTTCCTTCTGAAGATAATCTTCCAGATTTTGATCAAGGTGAAAGTATCTTCCCTTCTTTGGGAAATGGTGGAACTGGACGTCATGCTTTATCAACTCTTCCATCTCCTCCTCCAGTGACTCTCCTAACGTTGCGTTTTCCTCCAGTTGAATGATACGAAACTACTCAAGCCCTATTGACATGTATACATCAAGATGGAAATTCTATGTGTGCCCATGTTCTACAACTGAAATCGTACATTGAAAAATTGGATATAATGGGTTTCGTTTTCCCAAAGGAGCAACCCATATATTTGGTTCTTCTTTCACTTCCAAAGTCATATGAACAGTTCATTGAGAACTTTTATATGAGGAACCTCAACGTGAACCTAATTGATCTGACCCAAATGTTGATTGTTGTTGAAGAAGAAATGCTTAAGAACACATCTAAAACAGAGGTGCTTAAAGGGTCTGATTCCAAAGTTTCCATGGACATTGACAATGGTGATAATGGTGGTCGATAAAATATTTCTCTTGCCAATGGAAAGGGGTCGACCAAGGTCAAACAGCTTGATCATATAGTAATGAGAAAAAACTAGTTTTGAGATAGTTCCATGTGTTAACCCCTAGGAGTAAATTTGTTTCTATTGTCAATTGAAGGGATATTGGTTGCGAAGCTGCCCAAAGTACCTGAAGGATCTCAGAGATAGTAAAGTCGAGTTGTATGACTCTACTTCAGGTATATTCATTATCTCACTCCATTAATTTTAAGCTCCTATTCGTAGAATCTTAATACATGATGTGATGATCACATTTTGATGTAATTGGTGTTGGGTTTTGAGCATTCTAACACTCCTAAGTGTACATGCAACCCTAAATACCTTGGATCTATGTTTTCTCTATTATACATGCAAATATGAACTTCTAAGGTATTATCCTAATCTAGCATACAAAACAATGAATATAACAAGACAGAATACATACCTCTTTGATGTAGAAAGTCTTCATGAAGCTTGAATGCCTACTGCCCCAAGTGTGACACCTCAAATGGTTCACACATGTGACATCCCCTCATTTCTCGGCCAGAAAAGACCGATTTAATTTATGCTTTTTAAACTAAAATCAGAGAAATCTTTTTATAAGATATTGCGGAATTGGTCCCCAAACAATATATGATAAAAGTTTATCAAAATCCTTCATTAAGAAGGTATATATTTTCCATATATATATATATATATATATATATATATATATATATATATATATATATATATATATATATATCAAAACCTCGGGATGTCATGTTCCGATACAGATCAAAAGCATAAATAAGACATTATAAGCCTTTCAACAGTTATTTACAACTACTGGCCTATAATCCAAAAATCTCTCGTCATCCTCTGACTATGCTCGGGGTAATCATAAAACTGAGTGGGTCAGGCTTGGGAGCCTGGTGAGCATATACAGTTTTCAACCCACAATAATAATATACTTATGAAGTTCACCAATCAACAATAACCCTGATTACCCATTCCCGTTGTCCTCACTTTACGTCCCTAAACACCTATCACAAGGTACCTAGCCTAAGGATTATCATCGGGAAAGACACTACTGCTAAGGGGATTCCTCAGCAATAAATGTCCTAAAGGCAACCATGTGGGGGATGGAGTACATCTGGTGAGCACACAGTTCAAATAAACACACAGTTCGAATAACACCTACAGGTTGCTAGCCTGCTAGTGTTCCACTGGACTATCTAGAAAGTCCGTGGTCGTCATCTATACTCCGCTAGATGACTAGATCATCAATATCATCTATAACAAGGCCTCTCATTATTTCATTTTATCACACATCAACTATTATATCTACCCATGTTCTACCCAACACATTTTGTAGATAAAAAGCATATATAATTTAAAACTTGTATAAAACATCAATTCAACAGTCACCTCGAATAAACAATTAGCATATTTACACATAACACGTATTTCAAGGTAAATACTTCATATCTATGTGTAAATTGAAAGTAACTACACACTCACTTATTTTGGTGAAAATCGGGCAGCAATTCGTTTCCTAAAACGATCGTTTCTAACAAAACCGGGAGTTTTATTGAGAAACCGGGCTCTGCGAAAGGTCGGGCTTCGAAACCGAAAAGATAAATTTTCCGAGCTTCTCGGGCGCTTCGTGGGGTATTCCGGGCTTTACAATCGATACCGGGGCTTTGCGGGATGTTAAGATGAAACAAATATGGAGAAAGGGGCTAAAAATGACAATTTCTTAAAAATATCCGAGAAGGCTCGTAGCCTTCTATTTATAGGTTGAAGCTTCTGATCGGACGGCTGAGAAGCTTCTGATCCAATGGCTGAGAAGGCTCGCAGGCGAAGGCTCGCACCTGCGAGGGCTCCTTGGCGGCTTCTAAGTGGACCGCGGCTTACTGGCGCACCTGCGAGGCTCCGAGCTAGGCTATGCGAGGCTCAGACACACGCGGCAGCTGGGCGAAGCTTCGGCTGGGGAGCTGGCTGCTTCGGATTGGGCCTCCTCCTCGGTCGAATCAGAAGAGGGCACGTGGCTTCGCATGACACAGCAGCCTCGGTGACTCAGCAGCCTGATGACTCAGCAGCCACATGACTCAGCAGGACACGTGTCACACTCTAAGCGAGGGTGACGTGGCAAAGTGTGACTATGCGAAATTTCTCGGTTTTCACGCCAAGACTTCTAAAATCCATAACTTTCGCATACGAGCTCCGTTTTTGACGTTCTTTATATGTACGCATAGCTAAAGTTATGATCTACAACTTCCGTTTAGACTTCGTCAGCTAATTTTGACTATAAATTTTATATTATTATTTTTAACAGACCGGGACAGGAAATCCGTTAAAAATTCATAACTTCTTCATCCGACGTCCGTTTTCGTCAGACTTTTTACCGTTGTGCTCCTGGTGACGAGACCTTCAATTCTTGTTTAGGTTGTGTTGGCTAAAAATCGCTCAATCTAAAATTCGAGTTTTTAGTTGTCTACTACTACGCTGAAACTTCGAAAAATCATAACTTCCTCATACGAAGTCAGATTTAGGCGTTCTTTTTATCGAACTTCTCAGTTTAACGAATACTATGACTTTCGTTTAGATTACTAAGGCTAAAAAGTAGTTTATCAAAAACTCACTTTTTACGACATTCAGCACCGTGCCGGTTTTGTCGCGAAACTTCGACAGGTCATAACTTCTTCGTTATAACTCGGATTTTTGTATTCTTAATATCCCCAAAATCCTTGTTTCGACCACTACAACTTTATGTAAAGATATCGGGATTATCTCACACTTTAATTTTGACGCTTATTTTTATTCTTAATTAATTAAGCCCTAATAATTAAGCATAAAACACATATTTCACATAAAATTCACATAATTCCTTTTCATTTCTTCTAAATGAGTTACAAAGGTTAACCTAGACTATCAACTCAATACAAATGCCTAGGATAGAAACACGAGTGTTACAACACAACACCAAATACACTTGGAATAACTTAAGAGAAACTTGAACACTCCTTGAAATCGTCTAGCCCTAACACTTACACATAGTGCACGATTTCTTGAGCCATGGGATTCTTTTATATGGCGGCTATTAGGGTTACACCATGTAACTCATGACTTTACCCATTCCTTATGCTCCATAGATTTTAACCTCCATGGAGCATCCATGGGTCACCTCATGGACTTAGTCCAACATAAGGAATCTTGGATCACAAACCCATATATATAAGAATGAATGAATTACACAATCAACCCATATATTTAATTAGTCTCCTTTTGATCACTTAATTAATTCCAAATTAATTATTGATCAATACTAATTAAATAACCTTATTAATATATTAGAACTTATAATATATTAACAAACCTTAAGTGTTATTTCTCTCATTTTAGTCTATCGAAATGCATGATGCCATGCAACCCAAATGGACCATGTCGGGTCGGGTCAAGTCTTACCAATTATAGTTATGGACTTAGACATTAATCCAACAGTCTCCCACTTGGATAAGTCTAAAACTATTATTGCATATGATTTCAAGAACTGACTGGCAATCGTAGCTCTCAAAAGCTTTTGTCGAACTCTGACCTTGTAGTTGAACTCTGACCTTTGTCAATGACTTTTCCATTAGATAAGGGATCATATATTCCTCCATTCTAGATATCATATGGACTGAGACATGGATTATAATCATTCTCTCTGTCCATTTGTTGTTTCCCGATTTCCGATTTATGACGACTGGCTAATTGAACAAATCAAATCAGTCATGGCCCGGTCGAGCACTTCCATTTGTCATCATCAAATCATTGAGGGGCCCACAAATATCGCTTTTATCCCGAAGGTAAAAGGAATGGATAAACTTCTACTCATATGGCTTGTTCTACTACTTGTTGAATCATACACAAAGGCACGTTTTATAACACCGAGTTACCAAATGCGTTTTCGTGCAATCAATGTACAACCAACTCATAGTAACAACTCATATCTCTAGGTTTGAAGAATATAAGATATTATCGTCTCATGATCACTCGTGATAAAATCCATGAAGTGATTCCAATGAGCGCGGGTTGAATCCAATACTCAGAACTTATGAGCACTAATGAGTGTTATAGCCTTTTGTCCAACATCTTAGACCTCTACAAGCCAACCCATGACAGTCTTGATTCATATCTACTTCCAACATATGACCGACTGTAGATGGTTTGAATAACTTAGTCATTCCGGAAGAATTACCTACTTTATTTTGGAAGTCAAAACATGCAAAATGAAACACAAGAATAATTGAATCCAATATGGTATCAAAACCTATGAACATAAATAAAACACCTTTTATTTATCACCATATGATTACACATTATTCATTGTATACTTTTTCAGCTATCAACATTATTCTTGAATTTAAAACAATAGTTGTCCCATGCTCCAAGCATGTACACTATGTTTTCTAAACACTAGTCATGTCATACAACAAGTATGCATACTATGTTTGTCTATGATCTTTACTTTTTGAATAGATCAATTGAACATAACTCCAATGATCCTCTTTTCACAGTCCCAAATCCTTACTGCAAATGCAAAAATTCCAAATTCATGCGATTTTCTGAAATATGTTAGATTCTAAACTTATATGCATTGATCCTCTTGTAATAATTATACACAAAGTCACAAGGATTTGACAACAAACATTACAAAGTATTCCAAAGGAGATCAACTCCTTGGAAACATCCTTCTTGCATTAAGTTTCCTTAATCTTACATAGATTGAAAATTCTAACTTTGAAACATTTACAGATTCATTTTGACTATCACTTTTGAAAAAGAGTTGCCTCCTTACAGATTATGTCAATATGGTCCTTCCAGAATTATCACTATACTTCCATCTGTCCTTGAGCACCCAATCTTTGGTAAACCTTAGATTGTCCTCGACAATTGATTAATCCTTTTAGTCATATCCAATTCTAGAACTTTTCCCTTCTTAATGCCCCAGGCATTTGGAAAATTTTAGAAAGGATGAATATAGCACATGTAATTGATCCTATTTCCGAAGCATATGGGACACGATTCATGATGTCTCACATAAAGACTAAACCAGTCTTTTGCTATAACATTTCCATTTCTATTTGCCAAGTTCTCATAATTCAGATTATGAAAAGGGATGCCGTAATCATAATTGAATTTTAGAATGCAAATAATGGACCCATATACAAAATTTTCTTATGTTGAGCCATTCCAACATGAAATTCATATATATATATATATATATATATATATATATATATATATATATATATATATATATATATATATATATATATATATATATATATATCCTTGACTAAATACGATTAAAACCTCAATCTAAGCTTTTAGATTTGAAATGAAGTATAATTTTCTCTCCCTTAATTATAGCAAAACAACTCTTTCCCAATTGAAACTTTTGTTTTCTATAATTAACATTGCTAACTTACAATACTTATCATAATTATCATGCTCCCACTAACATGATGATTATTAGCATGACACTTATGCTCCCACTAGCTTTGACATGTACTCAGAAATCAGCTGACTTTCATACCGAAGTTCAAATTTCTGATACTAGATTGTTTTGATAAAACTTTATCAAAATCATATACCTTCCCTTAAATAGCTCATAGGTGTGTCTAAACAATTATGAAGAGGGATGTCGTAATCATAATGGTTAGAACTTTTTTCCACTTCTCACAAGTCCAGGTTAGTGTGCCAGTTAACCACACACGCTCCACTAACGACTTTGAGAATGCAAATATCGCAATTGCTATCTAGCTAAAATCTACTTAGTGAAAGTGTTTCCTCACCATCATTTTCATGAATCGGAGAGAAACCTTATCACACTTAGATTTTTATGGTGTATAAGTTCCTACCCATATGAATTTGTCAAAACCATAATCACAAGACAAGGATAATGACAAATCCAAACTCATATGGATTGAACTCAATCTTAATTTCTTGCCACCTGGCAGCTCAAGGGCCTGCCATTGCTTCCAAGTTGTTGTGCAACCAATTGAGAACTCTAAAAACTCATATGCAAAGCCAACTTTAACTGGAATGGGCACAGAATATGTCAACATGATAGGTTATAAACCTAAAGTCGTGTGCTAGTGAAGAACTTCAGGTTTTATTCTTGATTAGTTCTTGAGACTCTCAAGACCTTTAAGACTCCCACTGTCCTCTTGACCTATAAGACTCCCTTGTCAAACATCCAAGAGATAGTGCGGATTCTAATCAAGACAAACACTTCACATAATTGGTCTTAGTTGGTCTTTGTTTTATCCAAAACATCACAAATTACCAATTTCAAATGTACAAGAGTAGGAAACTTTTACTCTTACATTTGACAAGTGTTTTAAACCTTCTTTAAGACATGTCACTCAAGTTACAATCTTAGAGTATAACTCTACGAATTGTTTTGGAATGAAGTATGAATCATCTTCTTGATTTAACCACTTCAACAATTCATAACTCCTCTTCTTAACTATTAGAATGTACTTAGAGGATGAATTGTGATAAGGTCTCAAAATCATTAAGATGATCTTAAAACATGATACTAAAGTACTCTCCTATCTTTTCAAATTTGAGAAACTTTTATCCTTCTGTCTAATTTGATTCTTCTTATTCGTTCTGTCATACATTGAAAATTTTCCAATGTTTCAGAATTATACTTAAGCTTGTAAGTATAATCATATTTACTAAACCTTAGTAAATCATGACGAATAGTCTTATCCATATTTTGTGGTGGACTTTGACAAGTGCACAAGAAAGTGTACTTGATCCCTTAGTCCTTCTCTTGACTTACACATCCATGTGAACAAGTAGTTAGTCTTAATTTTTCCAATGCTCGAAAGTTCTCATTCATCATACTATACAACTTGCATGATTCCAAGTTTCGGTCCAATTGAAACTTGGGTGATGATAATCTTTCCTTATTTGGTAAATTTAGACACTACCACAAATGAACGAATCAAATTCATATTTCCAATATTGCTATAAACATACAAACATCAAGTTTTCATGAATGCCATTGTAAGGAGATAAAAATAAAGTAAAACAAACTTTTATTTATTTTAAAATGCGGAAAAAACTTTTTCATTACAATGTAACTTGAAATGAAAACTATGTTATTACTTGTTTCCTAGCAATCTATCATAACTCCTAAGAGCAGCTCAAGAATCCAATCTTCAATCAAGCGATAGAAATCCATCTTCGCGATCAGATTCAACATACTCTTTCTTTAAGTTTCCTTCACTTTTCCTTTGATTCTTAAACATCAACATGTGACCCAGTCACATCTTGTAATAAGAATCTCAGAATAGAAACTTAATCGAGTTAGATAGTGGACCTTACCTGAAATAGATTCAAACTTATTGACTTTAATAGCCTTATGATCTTTCAGGTAAAACTGACAGCTTCGCAACCAATGCCCTTTCCTTTTGGCAATAGGACCATATGGAACCTTATGTAATAGTACATGGGACTATCTCAAACTTAGCCATTCTCTTTACCATTTGGTCAACCAAGTTGACTATGGCCGATCCCTTTCCATTGGTCAACCAAGTTGACTATCTCAAACTTAGCCATTCTCTTTACCATTTCGTGAATGAGGCCTACTAACGGTAAGACTGACTTTACTCTTATACATATATATATATATATATATATATATATATATATATATACATATATAAATATTATTAACTTATAATATTATAAAGTATAAGGGTTTGATTTTAACTTTTAAAATTCTAAGGTCTAGTTTGGAATTAAAGTATACATGCGGGGGTAACTTTACAAATTCCAAAACTTGAGGGCAAGTTTTGAAACTATTCAAAACTCTTGGATTTTCATAACTTATGAGTTTAATTAAAGTTTTAAAAACTTTAATGAAGTGACTCTTGAACATCCATAACTTGAGGACAAGTTATGGAGTCATAAAACAATTTAATGAGGAAAAGACTCTTCATTTTGTAACCTATGGCAACTTTTATGAGCTTTAAGATTCATAAATGTGACTTATAAGTTACATAAACACATTTTATGAACTTCTTTTAGATTAATTTGGATTAAAACCAACTATCACATAATTTTATTCATTAATCTAAATTCAGTCATAAAACAAGGTAACACAAAAAACTTTTGGTGATACATAACTTATTCTTAAGTTATGGAATCCTTTAAAACATTAACACCAAACTTTCTAACTCCATAAAAACTTTGAATAAATTTTTGTAAAACCTTTTCATATCCATAACTTATGGAGGTTTCAAAAAATAAAACTCTTTAGATCAAACTTTTAAAACTAATAAAATAATCATATCATTTTATCTTTTATTAAATTTGACCTAATTCAACTCATAAAGCAAATTATTCAAATTTTACAAATAATTAGTTTTTCACAAGAACAAGTAATTATCTTAAAATTTGACAAACTTCATGTTTTTTTCCTTTTTTTCAATTTTGAAAATAAAATATTTGCATCAATATAACAGAAAACAACCCGTGGCTCTGACACCACTGTTGGATTTTGAGCATTCTAACACTCCTAAGTGTACATGCAACCCTAAATAACTTGGATCTATGTTTTCTCTATTATACATGCAAATATGAACTTCCAAGGTACTATCCTAATCTAGCATACAAAACAATGAATATAACAAGATAGAATACATACCTCTTTGATGTAGAAAGTCTTCATGAAGCTTGAGTGCCTACTGCCCCAAGTGTGACACCTCAAATGGTTCACACAACATCAAATACACTTGGAATAACTTGAGAGAAACTTAAACACTCCTTGAAATCGTCTAGCCCTCACACTCACACATAGTGCACGATTTCTTGAGCCATGAGATTCTTTTATATGGTGGCTATTAGGGTTACACCATGTAACTCATGACTTTACCCATTCCTTATGCTCCATGGATTTTAACCTCCATGGAGCATCCATGGGTCACCTCATGGACTTAGTCCAACATAAGGAATCTTGGATCACAAGCCCACATATATAAGAATGAATGATTTACACAATCAACTCATATATTTAATTAGTCTCTTTTTGATCACTTAATTAATTCCAAATTAATTCTTGATCAATACTAATTAAATAACCTTATTAATATATTAGAACTTATGATATATTTACAAACCTTAAGTGTTATTTCTCTCATTTTAGTCTATCGAAATGCATGATGCCATGCAACCCAAATGGACCATGCCAGGTCGGGTCAAGTCTTACCAATTATAGTTATGGACTTAGAAATTAATCCAACAGTTGGAGGATCTAAGAGAAAGAAGGAATCTTAAGAAGAGTGAGCTAAATCTAATTGTGGGAATGTACTTTGGTTTCATGGTTCGATGATCATAATTTGGAGCTACTGCTAAAGAGTTTGGATAATTTAATATATTGCTATTCCTCTTAGGAGATGTTTAGAAACATAGTTTTTCATTTTATGCGTTATAAGGACAAGTTCCAACATTTTGTTTATTTTCAATAAAAGTGAAATCTTGGTTTATCTGGTTGCCTTATTTTATATTTCCTTGAAATGGAATTGATGAAAGTGTTGGTTACATTTCTAATAATAGCAATATTAATTGTGTATTTGATTCTTATGATATCGCTTGTGGTATTGTCATATTTAACCAAGTGAAAAGAATTTTCATCACCAAGTTTCAAATAGGACAGAAACCTGAAGTCATGCAATTCGAATTGTGTGATGCATGAGAATCTTGGTCATTGGAAAATTAAGACTTATTCGTTGTTCACATGTTTATGTGAGACAAGTGAAAGACTAATGGATCTAGTAAATGTTGGCATGAACTTTATAGATCCATCACAAAAGGAAGATAACTTTATTCGTCATAATTTATTGATGTTCCAATAAGTATGGTTATGTTTATAAGATTAAGAATTATTCTGATACTTTGAAAAGGTTCGAAGAGTAGCAGAACGACTAGAAGAATCGATTAGGCAGAAAGATAAAAGTTTTTCAAATATGAAAGGAAAATAGAGTACTTTAGCATCATGTTTTATGATCATCTTAATAATTGTCAAACTATATCACAATTGATACTCGAAGAACATCTTAGTGCAATTGTATGAATAAGAAGAGGAATAACATATTGTTGAAATGGTTCAATCAAGAGATGAGTTATACTTCATTTCCAATTAAGTTTTAGAGCTACAATC
Organism: Lactuca sativa; assembly: GCF_002870075.4. NCBI lineage: Eukaryota > Viridiplantae > Streptophyta > Magnoliopsida > Asterales > Asteraceae > Lactuca > Lactuca sativa. The sequence goes on from NC_056630.2 coordinate 57,871,645, forward strand.
TAGCTACTACAAATCGTATCTTGAAACTCCTTTAATCTAAGAAGGTTGAAAATGCCTCGAAATATGTGGAGTAAAAGTGTTTTCTTACTCTAGCACATATAGAATTGGAGGTGTGATGTTTTCGTTAATCGAGAAACAAAAGATAAAATGAGACCTATTCTTTGAAGTGTTTTCTTGTTGGGAATCCATACGACCTTTTGAATATTTGTTTTAGCTTGTCAAGAAATGTTCCTTGAGAGACAACTCATATGTTAAGAAGTCAGTGGGAGTGTGATTGATCTTTAGATTTTCAAGAGTCAATCGACAATAAACCTTTTAGTTATCACTAGCACGCAACCTGAGGGTAATAACTAGTCGTGTTTCATTGACACATTCTTATTTCTATGCACCTTCCAGTTGAGGTGGCAATGCTTATGAACTCCATGTTCTATTTCATTTAATTGCGATAGCAAAGCATGCTGGTAAGTAAAAGTACATAGATCAATATGAGTGAGATGCTAACAACACAGAAGCACTGGTAGGCCTTGTGCTACCAGAGGACAAGAAATTTAGAATAAGTGAAATTCAATCCATGAAAGGAAAGTTAAATTTGAATTTGGTTTTGTCCTAAACCTAGCTTTATGATTATAGGATGGAATTGATAGTTTACATGGATGAAAATATATGCACCATAAAATCTAGGTGGCAAAGGTTTCACACTAGTTCATGAGAATGGTTGTGAGGCAATACTTTTGCTAGCAAATTATAAGGATCTGATAAAGATCAATATGGATAATGGTTGTGTTTATTGCTGTCTCAAATTCACTATATGATAATGGTATCCCACTTCATATTTCGAATTGTGAGGATTGGCAAGGAATTGTTTGAACTTTCAAGACATATATCTATAAGTTTTGAAAGGGTTTAAACATAGACATAAGTTGTCCAATGAAGGTGTATAATATTAAGAAGTCTAGTTGGAGACTTATCGAGGCATCGCATAACAAAAATCTGTACTTTAGTAAGGAAGTCAAGGGTATTGATTTCTAGAAGTCCAGTTGATTTCTGGGTACATGTCAAATCTAGTGGGAGCATAAATGTTATGCTAGTTTTTCATATACTGTTCGTAGGGAACAAAGTTTTCAATTTAAAAATTTCGAGGTTTGGGAATTGTTTCACTATGATAAACTTAAGAGAGAGGGAATTCATACTTTGTTTCGATTCAAAAAGTTTAGAGAACTTAGTCATAGACATATGTGAATATTTAGATCATATATTTTAATAGAACTTAGTCATAGGCATATGCGAATATCATGTTGAAATGGTTCAACATAGGAAATTCCATATATGGAAATATTATAGCAACATATTGAACAAATATCAGATATAATGAGTCGAGTCCAAATGCTTCAGATATAGGATCGATTACATATGTTATAATATTTACTTATTCTGAATTTTCCAAATTCCTTGAGCATTGAGAGGAAAAGGATTAGATTTTGTGTGACTGGAGTTATTAAACAACTATAAAGAATAGTCTGAGGTTTACTGAAGATTGGTTTCTTGTGGATAGTTGAAAGTATGGTATTGTTTAGGAGGACTATAGTGACATATTTTGGATTGAGATGATTTTGGGTCAAAATTGATGGTTATATGGGAATATGGAAATGTTTACATAATAGGAGTTGATTGTTAAGTCTACAAGTGAATTGGAAACTTTAATGCAAGAGAAGTGTTCAAAGAGTGTGCCTTGAATTTGAAACTTCATTAACATAGAATTGTTTCTAGTAAAAAGGTTCCACTGGAACATTTTGTAATATCGTAGGCTCAGGTTTTATGACTTTGAAGTCTCGACATCACAAAAGGTCAATGCATGTAAGGTTGGAATTCCAATACATTTTAGATAGTGACGAAAATTTGGAATTGTGACATGAGTATCACTGGAATAATGTCCAGTTGATATGTTCACAAAGGAAAGACCATAGAGAGGTATAGTATGCATGTTAATAACATGGCATGACTGATGTTATTTAATTCAAGTGGTTAGTTGATTGCTCGAAATATTATACAATGAATAAAGTCGTAATTGTTATGGTTATTAAAAAATAAAGATTATTTATGTTTAATATCTTGAGACCATAATTAGGTAGTCTATTATTGTGTTTCACTTTGCATGTTTTGCTTCCCGAATAATTCGATTATTCAAACTCCACAGTCGTTCGTACTCTTGGAAGTAAGTAGTGAATTAAGACTATCATGAACTGGACTGTATATTGTCTGAAGGGTTTCTACATAGCAATAGTATTGTTGCAATGTTCATGAGTACTTAGAAATGGAGATTTAAGAATTGGATAAACCCACGCTCAGAGAACTACTCCATGGATTATATCACGAGTAATTCTGAGACGATAATATCTTATATTCTTAAAACGGAGATACATGAGTTATAATTTACAAGTCGGTTGTGCATTGGTAATGCGTAAACGCATCAGTAACTTGATGTTATGAAACATATTGTCATGCATGATTTGATGTGTAAATAGTGCAAGCATATAAGTCAACGTTTATTTGTTCCTTTTGTCGTAACGGGAAAAGCGATATCTTTGGGCCTCTCGATGATTTGATGTTGACTTATAGTGTCACTTCGAACATGACTAAATTGATGGGTTCAATTAGAAGTTCTATATCATTACAAATCATAAATCGGGAAACAAAGTCTTGGACATTGAGATTGATTCTAATCCATGTCTCATGTCCTTACGATATCTTGAAGAATGAAGGAATATGTGATCACTTTTCTTAGGACATGTAACTGACTGGATCAGAGTTCGGCAGTGGCTTTTGGAAGCTACAATACTGATCGATTCAGAAGTTATACTGGCAATTATAGTTATTAGACTTATCCAAGTGGGAGACAGTTGGATTAGGTGTCTAAGCCCATAACTAAAATTGGTATATACATGAATTGATAGTAGCAAAGTCCTTTGGGGTTGCCCTCAAGACTCAAAATGTAACATCCCCCTCTGGTACGTATCACAATATTGTCCGCTTTGGGCCACTCGGCACGAGGACTTCCCATGGGGTCACCCATCCTGGTACTACTCCCGCCCGAGCACGCTTAACTGTAGAGTTCTTATGGGATCTACTGCCCTCACGGCTTTAAAACGCGTTATGACAAGGAAGGTATCCACAACCCTTATAAGAAGTGTTTAGTTCTCCTTCCAAGCTGATTTGGGATCAGATCTAACCCACTTTCACCCCCCATTATAGGGTTCGACGTCCCCGTCGAACACATCGACCCGTGCCCTGGCTCTGATACCATTTGTAACATCCCCCTCTGACACGTATCACATTATTGTCCGCTTTGGGCAACTCGGCATGAGGACTTCCCAGGGGGTCACCCATCCTGGTACTACTCCCGCCCGAGCACGCTTAACTGCAGAGTTCTTATGGGATCTGCTGCCCTCACGACTTTAAAACGCGTTATGACAAGGAAGGTATCCACACCCCTTATAAGGAGTGTTTAGTTCTCCTTCCAAGCCGATGTGGGATCAGATCTAACCCACATAATTGTAACGCCTGTGTTTCCGGGCTTGCCATTTTTAGCAATATAATAGTGTAGGTTAACCCTTGTAACCCGTTTTGAAATAATAAGGGTGTATTATTTGAGTATTATGTGTTTTGTGCTTAATTGCTTAATTATGTGGTTTGATTGATTAAGAATAAAAATAAGCGTCAAAATTTAAGTGTAAAATAAACTTAATATCTTTGGTTAATGTTGTAGTAGCTGAAACGAGGTTTCCGAATATATATAGAACGCCCAAATCTGACTTCGTATGAGGAAGTTATGATTTATCGAAGTTTCGGCTTAGCGGTGTGCAACCTGAAATACTCGATTTGAGATCGAGCGGTTTTTAGCCGAAGCAATCTAAACGAGGATCGAAGGTCTCGTTGTTGGTATCGAAGCGATAAAAAGTTAGGCGAGAACGGACGTCAAACGAAGAAGTTATGAATTTATAACGAAGTTTTTCTGTCGCAGCCTATTAAAAATAAATAATAAAAATAAAGTTAAAATTAGCCGATGGAGTCTAAACGAAAGTTGTAGAGCATAGTCTCACCTACGCGTGGATATAAAGAACGTCGAAAACGGAGTTCGTATGAAGAAGATATGAATTTCCGAATTTTATTAAATATTTTGTATTTAATTTTAAAGGGAAAATCCGGCATTATCCGAAGGGGAGTCAGCGATCCGATCCGAAGTACGCCCCGCGTACACCGAAGATGTCGACATTCGCAATCGAGTCTTCGAATGACGCATGCAGTGACGTTTCGGAAGCAGTACGCCCCGCGTACTCCGAGGCTCCAGCCTCCTATAAATAGGATGCGAGGGCAGCCGGTTCTTTTGTTCATTTTCTCTCTTCTCTCTCCCGTTTTGCATCGTTTTGCGTGCCAAAAATACCCCGAAGCCCCGGTATTATTCTCGAGCCCCGAAGCAAGTCCCGAGATCCCGAAGATCCCGAGAAGTGCGGTTCCCGAGCCAAAGCTCTGCCCACGAGAAGTTCTATTTTTGTAGAGATCTTCCAGATCTGCTGAGGATTACTACTTCTGCAAGTCGTAGTGCTGTCCGATCATCTTCTGATCAAGTGAGTGTATACTACCTTTCATAAACACGATAATAATACAGGTATGGTTCGAGTGTATTAAGTATATTGTTGTTTATATGTGTGAGTGCATAGTTACTTTCTTCTAACGCATGATTATGAAGTATTTTATACGAAATACGTGTTATGTGTATAATTTGTTGTTATGTGTGTGAATGTATATTCACCCTCTTCCATCTCATAGATCTGAATTGCTTTCTATGAAATACATGTTATGTGGGTATGCCTCATCTGTTATGTGGCATATATATTGAATGAAAATGCTATATAGGTTTTAAACTATGTATAAAAATATATATTTTATCTACTAATATGTTGGGTAGAACATGGGTAGATAGTTGGTGTGTAATAAACAGATGAGAGGCCTCGATGTTGTTGTTGTTGTTGATCTAGTTATTCAGCGGAGTATGGATAACGACCACGGACTCTTTCTAGACAGTCCAGTGGAACACTAGCAGGTTCATAACCTGTAGGTGTTGTGAACGATGTGTTCACCGGTGTACTCTATCCCCCTCATGGTTGCCTTTAGGATATCTATTGTTGAGGAAGCCCCTTAGCAGTGATGTCCGTCCCGATGAAAATCCTAGATTAGGTCCCTTGAGATAGATGTTGTTTTAGGGACGTAAAGTGAGGATAACGGGAATGGGTAATTGGGATAGTGATTGGTTGGTGAAATTAAATATAATTTATTTATTGTGGGTTGAAAACCCTATATGCTCACCAGGCTCCCAAGCCTGACCCACTCAGTTTTAATTGTATTACAGGTAGTGGCGCGAGGGCATAAGATGGTTGGATCATCAAGTTGTTTTGTTTACAAGTCTGTATATGTATATATTTGTTGAATGACTTGTAATGTTATCGTTTATGCTTTATGGTATGTATCGGAACATGACATCCCGAGTTTCGATTATATAAATGAAAATGCATCTCTTGATGAAATGCTTTGATAAATATTATTTTATCATGTTTTGTTTTGGGAACAAACTCCGCAACTCTTTCAAATCAAAAGGATTTACTCTGAAATTATTTTAAAAAGCATAAATGAAATCGGTCTTTTCTGGCCGTGATTTTGGGGATGTCACACAAAATAAGTGGAATTAATAAAGGTGGAATTAGTTTATTAATTATCATTGTTTAATAATTAATTAGAAACCAATTGGAAAAACAATTTGGGAATTAATTAACAGTTTGATTAATAGAAGGATTGAATATCAATTAATCAGTAGTTGGTTAATCGGGAATATTCTAGAACCCTAGGTAGAAGGGTGGTGGACAAAAATTCCCTTTGGATAAGGGATATTTCTTTCATAGGGTTATCCTATCTCATATGGGCTTGAGGATAAAACACTAAGAGGTATCCAATGCTATAAATAGGGCCTTAGGGATTCATTCCTCCTTGCTCTTTCTTGGCTTGATTTTTCACCACTTCTTTCTCCCTCCTTGTGGACGAACTCTCCTATAGTTTGTCCCCTCTTAGTTATTTTTGAGTCTTCTCTTTTGCGTTCATTGGGTGTGATTCCATTAGAGGCACGACACTTGTGGTGCTTGCTTCCAAGAGTTCAACAAAGGAGAATTCTAGTTGTTTACTATAACAACTAAAAGGTATGTAACCCTAAACCTTTTCTTTAGTAATTTCAAAAAATTACTTAGGGTTTCTAGGGTTCTTATTTTGATGTTCTTAGTTATATGTTGTGACAACTCGATATTTCAAGACAATGTAATGTAACACCAGTCAAATTTAGGTAAAAATTTAACTTTCCTAAAATCTTATTTGGGTTAATAAAGTGGTAGTAATCGTATCAAGGTTTTCGTACATATAAAGAGCACTATAATCCGAGTTATAACGAAGAAGTTATGACCAATCTAAGATTCGTAGCAAAAACCGAAAACACTGATAGACGTAAAACGCAAAGTTTCAATACAATGATTTTAGCCTTAGGTATCTAAATGAGAGTTTTAGGTATCATTGAACCGTAAAAATACATAAAAAGAACGTCCAAATCTGACTTCGTATGAGGAATATATGAATTTTTGAAGTTTACTAAATAATTAAAATATAAATTTAATTCAAAATCCGGTATTATCCAAAGGAGGAGTCATCGGACCCATCCGAGTTACGCCCAGCATACCCTCGTACGCCCATCGTACTCGGATGCTAGGCTCTGGTTCATCCACGTCGCTTCGATGCTTCGTCCAAGGATGCGGTAAGCGATGACGTTGCGTACGCCCAGCGTACCCTCACTAGTACGCCCCGCGTACGCGAGGCTTTCTGCCCCTATAAAAGGGATGCGAGGATGCCAGCCATTTTTGCCCAATTCTTCTCTTTCTCGCGCTTAAGCTCTGCGTTTAAACCCTCGGAGCCATCCCGAAGTTCTGCTCGGTTTTTTGTCTCGCTTTCTTCAATCAATCAAGTGAGTTCATACCCCTATAATCCACACTTTTAAATGTTTTATAAATGCTTTTTAAATACTTTTAGGGGGGGGGGGGGAATACAAGTAAACATACGATTAACCTCGTACAAAAAACATCAATCTTTTGCTATACTTGTTGTTAATTAATCAATCATGTGGGATTTATAACTAGTATACAAATGGATTTACTACACGTTTAGCAGTTTTACCAAACATATTACTTCAAATGACTTTCTTAAATGTTTTTACATGTTTAAAACTCTTTATCAAAATGTCTTACACACTGTAAGTTCCTTTCAAACTCTGTTACAAAGGTGTTTTCAAACAAAGGTTTTCCTTATACTTAAACTGTCTTATCAAACAAAATTCTTTCAATCGTTTTATAAATTGACATCAAGTCGATCTTTTCTTAGATATTAATCTTTTTCAAAGGTTTTACAAAACTTCTTTTATGCTTTTATATTATCAAATGCATGAACATATATGTATAGTTATATGTAACGCCCGCAGATCCGGGCTAGTCAATTTAGAGCCAATAGGGGTCGAAAACGACTTTTCGACAAAAAGATTATTTAGAATAAATAATCTTAACCAAGTTGTAGAAGATGTCACAGGGTTTCCGTACATATAAAGAACGCCGAAATCCGAGTTATAACGAAGAAGTTATGACCCGTCGAAGTTTCGCGTCGGAACCGGCACGGCGCCGGGAAGCGTAAATAGTAAATTTATGATAGAGCGAGATTTAGATTTAGCGCTCTAAACGAAAGTCGTATAATATGTTAAACTAAGAACTTCGATAAAATGAACGCCCAAATCTGACTTCGTATGAAGAAGTTACAATTTTTCGAAGTTTCGGATTAGCAATGTACAATCCGAAATTCGAATATTAGATCGAGCGATTTTTAGCCGACACAACCTAAACGAGAATTGAAGATCTCATTATTAGTAGCGTAACAATAAAAAGACAGACGAAAATGGACATCGGATGAAGAAGTTATGAGATTATAACGGACCAATCCTGTCCCGGCCTGTTAAAAATATAACTTTAAAAATAAATTCAAAATTAGCCGAAGGAGTCTAAACGAAAGTTGTAGAGTGCGTCTCCACCTACGCATGCATATAAAGAACGTCAAAAACGGAGTTCGTATGAACGAGTTACAAATTATAATAGCATATTTACGTATTAAAATAAAGTATAAATCGTATATACATACACATATATATACATATGTATATATCATTAGAAAGGTATCGACGATGCGGTCATTATAAGACTAATGTTGAGTTCTTTCGACATTAGTTTAGTACAAATATCTTTAAATCTATTTAAAATAGTATTATAAAGGGGTGTTTAGTTGTTTATATAACTATAAGGTCATTAAGTAATTATGGGGGGTAGTTTTTGTAAATTCAATTACTATAAATAAGAGGCTTGGGCTCTCATATTTCTTGCACCATTCTCTTGATTCAAGAGTCTTTCTCTCCTTATCCCCCGAGCATTTCGGTCCCTCGTGATTCGACTTCTCTTTCTGTAGTTTTAGTATAGTAAGGTGAGCGCTGAAGCGCTGCACGAATCTTTCTTAGAAAGATTCAGCGACGAAGTTCTACCCCTGCAGAGCCCGACTCCTAGCTAAAATCCCCTTGTAAGTAAGTTATGCTTACCCTATTTTAAATATAGTTTATATTTAAAATTAGTATTGTTATTATAAATTTATAATAAATATTTGAGCTATTATTATGACTTATATAAGTGTCGTTATAATATCTTTTTTAACTACTCGCGGTACGGGGAATCTGGTTTAAAGGGCCGCATAGGGTTGTTGGATTTCAGAAGTGCTATATGCCAAAATGGTCCTGCCCTCCGGTGTTTTATGTCTGGCCCCTGTCTGTACGTAGTGGTTGGAAAGTATTGTTTAAACGCTTATATAATAATAATAAGACTAATAATTAGTCACGGTAAATATTAGACTAAAATCTAGTGGTAATAATACTAGGTTTCGTCGAAGGAAATTATTTTAAAGTAAACGAAGCAATGTCCGAGTACCGAGTCACCACCTTCTCAAGTGAGTGCATAGTTACTTTCATCTTACACATAGATATGAAGTATTTTATATAAACTACGTGCTATGTGTGCACATTATCTGAATACTTGCTGTCTATGCTGGTTGAACGTTTTATACATGTTTTAAAGGACTTAAACTGTATACGTATTTTATATATACGAAAATGTTGGGTATGAGATGGGTAGATGAATGATGAGAGATAGAAGATGACGTGAGTATACATTGGCAGCTACAGACTTAGTGCCTATGGGACAAACACCGGTAGCTATGGACTTAGTACCTTTTAGACGTTGGTAGCTATGGATTTAGTACCTGTAGGAATTGGTAGCTATGGACTTAGTACCTGTTGAACATTGGTAGCTATGGACTTAGTACCTATTAGATAAAGACTGGTAGCTATGGATTTAGTACCTGATGAATAGACTATAGCAGCTATGGAATTAGTGCTTTATAAACGAACATTGGCAGCTATGGATTTAGTGCCAGTCCCATAACCCTGGAAGTAAGGGACTTCGGAATAAACGAATGCAAGATAGATGACTCTTAGGTTAAATCCTTAAAGAGTAAAGAAGATAATGGGGATGGGTAATTGGGTTGATTGTTTGATTGAACATAATAATTATATTATTGTGGGTTGAAAACCCTATGTACTCACCAGGTTTCCCAACCTGACCCACTCAGTTTATGTATATCACAGGTGACGAAGTGAAGTGACATTACACTGAGAGATTTAAAAGAGATGTAGATCACTAGTGTAAATCATTGTAAGTTCTGTTTATGCTTATGTTTCGGTATTAACGATGACATCCCAAACATTTTAAAATGAAATAAATACGTTTCTTCGAAAATGTTTTAATAACGTATTTACCATGTTTTTCTGGGAACAAATTCCGCAACCTTTTTATAAAATGAAGTACTCTAATTTTTATAAAGCATAAACAAAATCGGTCTTTTCTGGCCATGATTTTGGGGATGTCACAGTTGGTATCAGAGCATTAGTTTAAGCGAACTAAGAATATGGATTTATTTCTAGACTTAAACTTAGAATGCTAAGCGATGATTGTGAGGTGTGAGCACTAGCTTATTTTAGGAATTGTGCCTAAAATGCTTTTATGTGCTAAATGCTTTGTGCATGATATGTTGTTAATTGTTCGGATCTATGGTCTGTTGCCGACCGGATCTGGAAACCTTATGTGTTTAGGATTCTAAACGTACGACTACGGTATTAGAACTAGCATGTAAATGTTTCGGAGTGATAAGGATGATTTAAACGTCAAGTAAAGGTCTAAATTCACCTTATTCGGTGTATAGATCGAGATGGTAAGGACCCGTAGCGGAAACGTAAACGCAAATGGGAACAGGAACCAACCCCTAGTGGTTCAGCAAATACCTGTTGTAGAAGAAGTTGCGCCTGAGCCAGTCACCATGGCTGCAGTTCAAGCCATGATTCGGGCTATGTTGGCTGAACAAAGGGAAGAAATAAGACGGATGTTGAATAGGGACGAACCTACTATGCCCATTGAGCAACCCGAACTGATTCCCGAGCAATCTGAGGAAGGGAACTACAGCCGCCAAGTGAGTCAAGTTGGGACTCAAGGTGAGAAAAGGGATGGCCCAGAAGGGAGAAACAACAAGGATGGGCGGATGTACAAGAACTTCTTGGGTGCGAAACCACCAAGCCTCTCAGGAAGCCCAAAGCCGGTTGAGATTATGGATTGGATCTCTGAGATGGAGATGGTGTTTGAGAGCTGCAGCTGTAATGAGAAACAGAAGACTGTCTTTGCAGTAAGACAGCTGAAAACTGGAGTCTTGAGCTGGTGGAAGCTATTGGCAGATACGATGCCACGAGGAGAAGCCTTAAGGATGTCGTGGGAAGAGTTTTTGGAACAGTTGAAAATGCAGTACTGCTCGGAGGTAGATCTGATAGACCTAAACAACGAGTTTCAGAACCTGAAGAAAGGGAAGATGAGTGTTGATGAGTATGCCACCGCATTTACCGAGAGGATGAAGCTATTTCCCTACTTGGTGCCTACTGAACTCTCCAAGATTGATAGGTTTGCTAACGGACTGCCCACTGACTTTGGTCCAATGGTCAAAATGGCAACTACCTTAAAAGCAGCTATTAGGGCAGCTAAGAACGTAGAGGCCCAGATAAGAGAAAAGGGTCTAGAAAAAGATAAGGCAGGAGAGAAGCGAAAGTTTGAGGGATCTTCGAGGTCGAACAAGGAAAGCAAATTCTCAAAACTCGGAGGAGCAGATGGAGGTGAAACAAGATGGTGTGATAAATGCAAGAAGAAGCATGGTGGGAAGTGCAACGAAGAAGTGACTTGTTACAAGTGTGGGAGGACGGGTCACTATTCCAAAGACTGCACACATAATGACAAAGTATGCTACGGATGTGGAGGCAAGGGGCACATGTCCAGAGACTGCCCAAGGAAAAATAAAGCAGCAAGACCAGAAACGCCACCAAGGCCAACGGAATTTCACATGATCCTGGACGAAGCAGAGAACCATGCGAGGAATCAAGAATGAGGACTTCTTACCCGAAGATCGGATTATGCAGTAGCCATAGTTTCGTATGATGTAGCCTAGTAGAGGCATAGTCTAGGGTGAACTTGAACACCTATGTAATCGTTTCAAAAATTAATATAAAACCTTCGTTTTGTTATCTGATGTGTTGAATGATTGTATGATTTGTTGCATGGTGACTTGGGAAACTGCGAGACAATACTTGGGATGAGTATGAGTAGGTGTGAATGGTAGTAGAGGCCTATACTACCGGAAGCACAGGACTCACACTTGGATCAGGGAAAGTCACAAGGTTACCAAGAAGCTAGTAATTGATTTCGTTTTATTCAAGTGTGTTGTTACCATCGTTTCGGTAATGGCTAAGAAGATTGTTGATATTCCGACCCTAGTGGTCATATCGAATCGAGTCCGACTACGATGAGTATGTTGTGTGGCTCAGAGGACCAAGTTTGATGTAGCGTCCGACTTAAACCAAACAGTTGAAATCAAAGCGATCAATAGAAGTATCGCACTCGTTGTTAAAGAAGTTGGTGGCTAGAAATGCCTAATGTTAAAGTGTGATTATATCACATTAGAACATGAAGGAAGGCATAGTCTGTTTTAGAATTTAACTCTAAAAGACCTAAGTCTAAGTGTTGCAACATACGATGATAGGTAATTAGAATATGACACATCGATCTATAGTAGTAATAAAAGAACTTATCTCAAGTCCGTATCCAGCAAGGATCGAGATTGTGACTTGAAGGTCATAATTTGGAGTCTAACCTGAGGTAGAGAGCAAGTGCACGATCGAGTACTCTTACAGTCAATGAGTTTAAGAGATAGAATTGAAGGAATGTAGAAGTTATAATTATTAACTAGGATGAAGAGATGACGTATGGAGTCATTATATGACCCTGTTTCGTTGATGATTCCGGGACGTAATCATCCAAAGGGGGAGATAATTGTAACGCCCGCAGATCCGGGCTAGTCAATTTAGAGGCAATAGGGGTCGAAAACGACTTTTCGACAAAAAGATTATTTAGAATAAATAATCTTAACCAAGTTGTAGAAGATGTCACAGGGTTTCCGTACATATAAAGAACGCCGAAATCCGAGTTATAACGAAGAAGTTATGACCCGTCGAAGTTTCGCGTCGGAACCGGCACGGCGCCGGGAAGCGTAAATAGTAAATTTATGATAGAGCGAGATTTAGATTTAGCGCTCTAAACGAAAGTCGTATAATATGTTAAACTAAGAACTTCGATAAAATGAACGCCCAAATCTGACTTCGTATGAAGAAGTTACAATTTTTCGAAGTTTCGGATTAGCAATGTACAATCCGAAATTCGAATATTAGATCGAGCGATTTTTAGCCGACACAACCTAAACGAGAATTGAAGATCTCATTATTAGTAGCGTAACAATAAAAAGACAGACGAAAATGGACATCGGATGAAGAAGTTATGAGATTATAACGGACCAATCCTGTCCCGGCCTGTTAAAAATATAACTTTAAAAATAAATTCAAAATTAGCCGAAGGAGTCTAAACGAAAGTTGTAGAGTGCGTCTCCACCTACGCATGCATATAAAGAACGTCAAAAACGGAGTTCGTATGAACGAGTTACAAATTATAATAGCATATTTACGTATTAAAATAAAGTATAAATCGTATATACATACACATATATATACATATGTATATATCATTAGAAAGGTATCGACGATGCGGTCATTATAAGACTAATGTTGAGTTCTTTCGACATTAGTTTAGTACAAATATCTTTAAATCTATTTAAAATAGTATTATAAAGGGGTGTTTAGTTGTTTATATAACTATAAGGTCATTAAGTAATTATGGGGGGTAGTTTTTGTAAATTCAATTACTATAAATAAGAGGCTTGGGCTCTCATATTTCTTGCACCATTCTCTTGATTCAAGAGTCTTTCTCTCCTTATCCCCCGAGCATTTCGGTCCCTCGTGATTCGACTTCTCTTTCTGTAGTTTTAGTATAGTAAGGTGAGCGCTGAAGCGCTGCACGAATCTTTCTTAGAAAGATTCAGCGACGAAGTTCTACCCCTGCAGAGCCCGACTCCTAGCTAAAATCCCCTTGTAAGTAAGTTATGCTTACCCTATTTTAAATATAGTTTATATTTAAAATTAGTATTGTTATTATAAATTTATAATAAATATTTGAGCTATTATTATGACTTATATAAGTGTCGTTATAATATCTTTTTTAACTACTCGCGGTACGGGGAATCTGGTTTAAAGGGCCGCATAGGGTTGTTGGATTTCAGAAGTGCTATATGCCAAAATGGTCCTGCCCTCCGGTGTTTTATGTCTGGCCCCTGTCTGTACGTAGTGGTTGGAAAGTATTGTTTAAACGCTTATATAATAATAATAAGACTAATAATTAGTCACGGTAAATATTAGACTAAAATCTAGTGGTAATAATACTAGGTTTCGTCGAAGGAAATTATTTTAAAGTAAACGAAGCGATGTCCGAGTACCGAGTCACCACCTTCTCAAGTGAGTGCATAGTTACTTTCATCTTACACATAGATATGAAGTATTTTATATAAACTACGTGCTATGTGTGCACATTATCTGAATACTTGCTGTCTATGCTGGTTGAACGTTTTATACATGTTTTAAAGGACTTAAACTGTATACGTATTTTATATATACGAAAATGTTGGGTATGAGATGGGTAGATGAATGATGAGAGATAGAAGATGACGTGAGTATACATTGGCAGCTACAGACTTAGTGCCTATGGGACAAACACCGGTAGCTATGGACTTAGTACCTTTTAGACGTTGGTAGCTATGGATTTAGTACCTGTAGGAATTGGTAGCTATGGACTTAGTACCTGTTGAACATTGGTAGCTATGGACTTAGTACCTATTAGATAAAGACTGGTAGCTATGGATTTAGTACCTGATGAATAGACTATAGCAGCTATGGAATTAGTGCTTTATAAACGAACATTGGCAGCTATGGATTTAGTGCCAGTCCCATAACCCTGGAAGTAAGGGACTTCGGAATAAACGAATGCAAGATAGATGACTCTTAGGTTAAATCCTTAAAGAGTAAAGAAGATAATGGGGATGGGTAATTGGGTTGATTGTTTGATTGAACATAATAATTATATTATTGTGGGTTGAAAACCCTATGTACTCACCAGGTTTCCCAACCTGACCCACTCAGTTTATGTATATCACAGGTGACGAAGTGAAGTGACATTACACTGAGAGATTTAAAAGAGATGTAGATCACTAGTGTAAATCATTGTAAGTTCTGTTTATGCTTATGTTTCGGTATTAACGATGACATCCCAAACATTTTAAAATGAAATAAATACGTTTCTTCGAAAATGTTTTAATAACGTATTTACCATGTTTTTCTGGGAACAAATTCCGCAACCTTTTTATAAAATGAAGTACTCTAATTTTTATAAAGCATAAACAAAATCGGTCTTTTCTGGCCGTGATTTTGGGGATGTCACATTATATAAGTAATGTTTAAAGGAATTAGGGAGCCTAACTCATTCTATTTCCTTTTCCTCGTTGGAATGTGGCTATGGGATATCGGTTATCCGTCCGAATGTCGTCTAAATATTAGCTATATATCATATGTACATATATAGACATAAAAGTTTTCCTCAGTCAGTTCAGTACCTTTAGGTAGCAAAGGCATACTTCAAGTTATACACGTACATTACTAGTAACTATAATAGGTATAGTTAGGAGATACTATTTACCATTCCAAGTACAAGGAATCGCACAAGAGTCAGTTCATTCATGAGTCTATACAATACATTACATGCTACATGAATACGTTTACATAGATGCACTTACATGAATACGTTTACATAGATGCGCTTACATGAATCCTCTTACATGGATACTTTTACCTAGATACTATATGATGAGATACTATTACATATTATACATGTAGATTAGATCTGTCTATCCTAGTACAAATGGATACTTTGCGGGGCTAACCATTCCTATAACCTCTATTAGCTACAGAGGTAAATGCACATCTATGGATGTCTACGGTTGATACCATTATAGTTATACCTTAAGGGACTAACTATTTCTACACCCAACTGTTAGCAACAGAGGTAAATGTACATCTTCAAATGACTACAGTTAATACCATTCGGTAATTCCTATGCCGTGTTTATCCTAGTACCAAAGGATAATATTTAAGTTATTAGTTCAATTCCTTTACTTTGTGATACATTCGCACAACGACGAGGTAGACTAAACTTATATAATTATATTACTACCATTATTTTGTGACACATTTACATAATCGATGAGGTAGACTATAGTTTTATAACAATTGTTAAACAGGGAAAAACCGTCACATTTACAGTGATGCATACTTTCAAAATAGTTAGGCCTTGGTAGAAGACTACTATTTATACTAATAGAAATCATAGGGATTTGCTAGGGTGTTCAAACATTTTCAACTACTTTCAAACAGTTCATACTTATACATACTTTTTTCCAAATGTTTACAAGTTTTTACTTTCCAGTTTTACAAATCAAAGACACATTAATACTTATGAATTCATCAGCTTTATTGTTGATACTCGCTTTCAAAATACTTGTATTCTCAGGTCACAAATAGACGGGTACGACGACCAGGTTTTGTGAAGATAGAGCAATCAAGACTCCTCTTTTATTTTGAATATTTATTATGTTGTCTTATACTATGAAAGAACACACTTGTAATTAAAATTATACTATTAATGCAATGGATGATGTTGTTGCTTGTTTACTACTTTACATTGTTGTGATACATTACATGACGTCCTCAGCCCCAGAACGCTTCCACCGTTCTCTGTTTTGGGGTGTGACATATGTTCAATAGAGAAAACATAGATCCTTATAGGTTGTATGTGAACTTAAGTGTTAAGTTTTTCCGCCACATGAAATTTTTGTTACCTATAAACCCATCAATAACATCATAGGAAAAATGGCCTAGTCTCTTATGCCAAGGAGGCTCTAGAAGCTGAACTTAAAACTGAAACCAAAGCTTTATGTCCCTCTTTAAGAATATATAAACCATATTCACATTTTCTTTGTGCTAGAACTTGTCTCTTGTGCCTATCCTGAATCTGAAATAAGGGTTGAGAAAATAAAACATCTAGTGGGTTTTCATTTGTGAGTTTGCTTATGGACAAAAGATTCTTATTGAGATGTAGAACAACCAAGACATCTTTCAATTTAATATGGTTTGAAACTGTAGTTATGAAAAATAGGAAGAGAATACTGTTTCCAAATGTAACTATGGAATTACCCAAGTATGGTGCACTACGTTGGATAGTGTCTTGAGAAAGAGTCATATGAGCAGTTGCTACTTAATCAACATACTGGTGTGGAGCGGATGAAGTCACATGACATTCAACCTAAAATTCTTGTACTAGATTCGCATCCGGATATAGCGCTTTCTTGGCGTAACTGTATAAAGTAGGATAAGCTTCTGCATAACGTATGTTTTGACGACAAAGTTGATTGTCTGGAGGATGACGAGTAACATGTTTTCTGCCACCTGAGTTACCTCCACGATATGATTGGGGTGACCGACCATGATGCTTAGAGTTGTAATTAGGCTGAGAATTTTGAGCATAAAACACAACAGGTGGTGGCGTAGAACCATAATGTAACTTTAAGAAAATTTCATGACTCTCATCCTGAGAAAGCAAGTCATAAAATACAGGTCATGGTTTGGAGGTATGTATGGTTGTAGAAAAAATCTCAAAATATGCACTAAGTCTACATAAAAACCAATGGAATTTATCTTTTTCATCCATTGGGTGACTTATAGCTGCAAGCTAATAACAAACATTCTTAAATTTTCTACCAAAATTAGCAACAGAAGCGATTCGTTTTATGCGTTGTTGAAGTTGATCATGAAAAGGGCTAACCATATCTCTCTAACGTGAGAGAATATAAGAACTTCAGTAACCACTTCCTCAGTCAAAGAAATGTTAAGAATGATGACATCACATTGATCAACAGATAACCATGAGCCATAATCAAAATTTGTAATTTCTTTACCATATTGAAGAATTTGATTGGAGACAAAATAAAGAAACCATACATGTGGGATAAAGATTTTTATATGTGAGAATAGGAATCATATGATTCTTCCACAACAAGTAGCTAGAAATGATAGTTTGATTGTAATCATGTGCAGAACAATAGCCATGGGTAGAGACGCATCATTGATTGAAAAAGAAGAAAAAAGCATGATGAGTATGAAAAGAAAATCTCACCAGGTATGTGATAAACTTGAAGTCGGTGCTCACAAAGGGGGAGGCAGAAACCCTAAAATTTGGTTGATACCGTGTAAGTGATATGAAATCGTACCAATAATTGTGGCAGAGCGGTATTTTATATATATAATTGATAAAATACAATAAGATAAATAAGGAATACAAAAAAACATAAAAATAATATACAAAGTAAATCCATTTTGGTAATATATCTCTAATACAACTTATATAAAATTGTTATTTAGGAAAATGCGACACTTCTTGGCGAAATGAAAGATATTTTATAAAAGAAAATTACATGATTATAACTAAAATAGTAACTTGCCCGACGCATGGTTTTAAGAACTAATAAATCAAACTCGAAGATATTAGTTTATGATTTGCATAAATGACTTTAAAGATATTCGGTTCTTAACTTTTCCAAATGATTCCCTTATTCTCCTATTATGTCAATCACATCTTCATGACCGTTTTTGCCATTTCAAAGTTCAACCAACATTTTTATGGTTTCCCCAACAATTTGAAGAAAATCGGCGGTCCCTTTTAACTATGGGCCTTGGACAGTCACATAGGTTCCCCCTAGGACTGGTCTCAAAAGGAATCAGTCTTTTTCCATATCAGTCTCGGACGGTCTTGGGTCAGTGTTTTTCCATCTAACCTTTTTGGGATTGGTCTCGATCTTTTTCAATGCAATCTCGCGGTCTTTTGTGTGTCTTTTTCGATTCGGTTTCTGGGTGTTTTCGTTATTTTCCGGTTTCGTGTTTTTCCATTAACAAACTCTACTAGTATTTTGATTTTGGAAATTTTGTGAAAAACAACTTATATAAAATTGATATTTAGGAAAATGCAACACTTCTTGATGAAAATAAAGATATTTTGGAAAAAAAATTACCTGTTTATAACTAAAATAATAACTTGTCCGATGCATGATTTTAAGAACTAATAAATAAACTCAAAGATATTATTTTTATGATTTGTATAAATGACTTTAAAGATATTTGGTTCTTAACTTTTCCTGATTATTTCCTCATTTTCTTACTATGTCAATCACATCTCCATGACCCTTTTTGCCATTTCTGAGTTCAACCAACATTTCTATAATTTTCCCTACAATTTATAGAAAATTTGCGGGCCCCTTAACTATGGGCCCTGGACGGTCTCCTAGGTTCCCCTAAGACATGTCTCAAAACAGATGAGTCTTTTTCTCAAACGGTCTTTGGTTGGTGTTTTTCAGTCTGACCTATTTGGGGCCGGTCTAGATCTTTTTCGGTCCAATCCCGTAGTCTTTTTGTGTATCTTTTTCGATTTAGTTTTGAGGTGTTTTCAGTTTCGAGTTTTTCCATTAAAAAATATAAGATTAACACAAAAATAATGCATTAAGAGATAATAAAAATGATACACTAAAATTTAATAAAGTAAAGAATGGAACAAGTTTAGTAATTTGATTAAAATTGTGTAATAACACACAAAATTCTATGTATATAAACTTTCGCTTACAATCTTTTTTGAGACTGGTTTTGGAACGGTCTCAGAACGGTCGGGTCTTTTTAGACATTAATCTCATAGCAGTTTTTTGTTTTTTTTTTTTTTGGACCGGTCCTTGACAGTCTAGGGCTCGTGCGGTCTTCTTTTGGTGTGGTTTCGTTTTGGATTGGTTTGGTCTCGGTCATTTCCAGACGTTGTCCAAGACCAGTCTTTTTGTTCACGTCTACACGCTCCCCCGTTGGCCCCGACCATAATGTATCTTCATGCCACTTAATAATCCTCATTTAAGCTAAGTATTTGTATTTTTTTCTTTTATAAACAAACTTAACAGATTTAAAGAAATTAGCAATGATAATATATTATAAAGACCAGTATATATGTGGTTTTTGGGGTTGAGCAACTTGTTTATTGAATGAATTGAAGGAAGTGGTAGCTGGCATTGGGACAGACAGTGAAAGAATGAATTAGGGAGGCATGGATTAGGTTGACGTACTCCGAATAACACGGAAGAATGTGTTGAATGCCACCATTTAATTGCACTCTTTTGATATTCCCAAAAACTGTCGAATATGCCCCTTAAACTTAGCATTCATTACATTTTTACCCTATTATGGTTAAACAAGCTCCAATATGCTTGAATCAAAGTTAAGAACAAATTACACAAATACCATTAGTTTGTAAAATCTTTACCAAAAAAGTTATTATTAAGTTCTTTATATATATATATATATATATATATATATATATATATATATATATATATATATATATATATATAAGTTATTCTATTCAAACTAATTATTGTACATCTATTGTTTACTACGAAAATTACTAAAAGAATAAGTTGTTTAGCAATGCGAATACGTGCAACCTTACAAGAATATCGTCATTTTCTTGCATTCTCATTAATTATTTTTTTTTCTCACACATCATATTTCAGTCATTTTCATTCTGACAGAATACGACCCAATAAAACATTCTGACAATATTCTGACAGAAATGAGAATAATAATAATAAGTGTATAATAACCTTATAGACTATTTAATTAGTGAGAATATTTGTTAATGACAATAATTATGTAAAACTGAACGTATTTATATTATCAAACAACATATTTTTTTTTTGTCATTCTCATAGCATACGATAGATGTACAATAATTAGTTAGAATACTTGAACCTAATTCTCTCTATCTCTCCCTCTCTCTCTCTCTCTCTATATATATATATATATATATATATATATATATATATATATATATATATATATATATATATATATATATATATATCCCTATTCTAATAAAAGAATAGTTTTAATATCCTTTTGACATGTGTCATCATATCAGGCATCCTAATTAATACACATTTTATTCTTTTTATGCCATGTGTCACCCTATTAAACATCTTAATTAATGCATGCCACTTGTCAACCTATTAATTCTCTATTTCAAAATTTAAAATTTTCACTTTAATTACAATAAATTAATAACAATGCAATAAAAATTAAAATAAAATTAATACAAATTATAAGGTGATATAATTTCACATATTTATTTAAATTAACAATTATAATTGATTAATAATTTTGTAACCATGGTTTCACGGGTTATAAATTAATATATATATATATATATATATATATATATATATATATATATATATATATATATATATATATATATATATATATTAAACTAGTATTACCTTATAAGGTTTGATTTGATTAAGTGTATAGATTTTATGGAAATTAAGTAATCTATCGATTGTAAATAAACTTTTTAAAGAAAATAACATTTGTTTAGTTTTTAAAAGATAATCACTTTCTCCTAAATGTTCTCATTTTGGACTAAGGAATTCTTTTATGATATTTTTTCAAAGAAATATCTTTACCTATATATGAAATGTCTATTTTAAATTCTTTAATATTACCGTTTTTCAATTAAATATTTGATTTAAACAAATTTTAGTAGAAAACAAAATCTTTTTTCTTCTAGAAATTATATAACTGTTCATCAGATTTTCAACTTTTCTTGAAACTTTAGTGTTTGTTTTTCGAACTTTGAGATTTCAATCTGAAATCCGAAATATTAGTTCGAAATTTACTTTTTTGTCAGAAAAAATAGTTTTTCTTTGTTCGTATCCTCCATTCCGGACTTGATGGTTATTTTTCTAAAAAAAAATTGTTATTTTCTTCAAACACATATTACATTATGGTTAGATTAGTTAATTTCCCCATATTTTAATAACATTTCTAATGGTAAAAGAAATGAAGTTTGAACATTTTTTTGATGTAGTTTACATTTAAGTATTCATAATAGCCTTTTAGATAAAATACTACACTATACTTTTTTTAATGTACACTTAAATTAATAAAGATTAAATAAAAAACGAGAATCAAAGCCAAGAATACAACTTTTTTCCAACATGATTGTATACTATGTGCATTGTAGCCATACGAATTGGGAGGTGATATTTTTATTTATATTTATTTATTTATTTATTGAAAAAAATTGTTTTGACTTTATACAACTCTTTCTTTAATTGTATAAAAGCTAAAACACTTTTTAAATAAATAAATAACATAAATCAGTTCCTATATGAATATCTCTCACTTTTTGTAATAATATTTTTAATAAACAATTGCTGAGATAGATTGAGTATTAGAATGGAATTTATATATGAAATGATGAGTATATATTTTGTGTAATAGGCAGTGTTGGGGAGTAAAAAGTATTGATCCCCTCTTCCAAGACGTGTATCCTCCTTTCAAGGCATTGATACTTAGAATCTACATTTTCACCCAAATGGCAATTCGCTTTTCTGAACTCTACCATTCAGGCATCCTAAATCTACTACATTTACAAAGGTCAACCATAGTCAAATCAATCTTTATCCATATATGATACCTAAACAACACATGTAGAATAATACACTTTTGTAATAAAGGAAAATACGTAAATTATTTTATATAGATGTATTAAAAAGAAGATTCAGGTACGAATTATAGGTTGCAGTTATGTCTTGTAAAATCTGTGATCTTTTGTCTTTTGAGTCAGATAAAAATGTTAGTTTGTCAGTTTATTAGAAGGACCCTTGTCAAGATTATGTACAACTAATGTTTTTTTTTTCTATGAATCAACTAATCGCATTTAATCCTCACCTATATGTATTTGTTAATAATAATTAGTTCATTACAACATGCTCATTATTTCCATCTTAATTCTTAATCCTTGATTTTTGTACATTTTATTGAAGAGGAAGATAGTATATAAAATAGCTTATGGGAAATGAAGAAGATACAGATGAGTTCACATGGGGATGTTTTAGAGATTGGATTAAAAGATTTTTGGGTACAAGAAAAGACAAATGAAAGTGTCATATTTTGACCTTTTGGGGTAAAATAAAGGTACCCTTTAACATCTGTCGGAAAAGAAACATCCCAAAACCAAAAACACCCACAATTACTACTATTTTTGTTTTCTTACTTTTCTGCTACAACAATCATGAAACCTTCCGAAAACACTTTATGCAAGCTTTACATATTTTTCTTGTTTATTTTATTTTTAACATCTAAAAGAGAAGCCATAGTTTAATCTTTTGACCTACACAATCTTTTTCCAAGAATCCTATATTTATAAATCTTACATTGAATTTGATGATCATTGGAGTTAGAAAGAATAGTTATGCACAAATCTGGCAATTAATGGCGTTGCTCATCATGTAATCATGGAGGATTTTGAGCTCAGAAGGGACATGGTGGGGACTGATTTTGATGACAAATCTTGTCAAATTTAATCAACCATGATTGAGTGTTTTTTGTTTTTGAGGTGGGCTATGTTATGTGTACAAACTGTCAAAAAACGAAGGAGCCATCAGCCAGCTAAAAACCAAAATATAAATAAATAATCAAGATCGAAGCAAAGCAGAAGTGAGAAGAGGTGTTGAACTATATGAATTTCAAATCTCAAATAGTATATACATCATGATCGGCCATTGTTCTTGATCTACCAAACAAAAAAGGAAAGCATTTTGCCTTACACAATACCAAAATACCCACGGTTTAGCCCCTAATATAACGAAATTCATCCATATAATGTCACAAAAATAGTGGGAAAAACGTGGGTATTTTGGATATTTACTAACTACCAAAATAAATTATAAGAAAAACACAGGGAAAGAAAGAAAGAAAGAAAGAAAGAGCTTGAAGGTAACCTAAGAGATGCAAGGGTTTTTAGTTGTGAAGAGGATCTGGACAACTGGGAACTCTTCTTTTGTTTTCTTGAAAGCTTTTATCTTTTGAAACAGTGGTGGAGTTGAGACGAGCAAATCTGCCATTGAAGAACCTTCTGTAAAGCTCCGATCGTTTGATCTCGTCGGAATCTTTTGCAGATGAGGATTGTGATGATGGTGGTGGTGGTGGTGGCGGCGGTGGTAGTTGTGGTGGTGGTGATAGTGACGTTCTTATTGCACTAACCCTACAACAATCGCTATTCAACGCCCATATCTGAAGTACCAAGAAGATGATCAGCAAGACCACCATTGAAGAGTACACCGCTGATCTCCTCCTTCTGCCGGAAAATGACATGGTCGTTGAGAACCCACATAAAGTAATTGAGCAACTGATTCCACTATCCAAACCCTTTTCTCCGGTGATGTTTGTGTTCTATATTCGCCGGCGATTGTTTATTTATACCCTTATCATCTCTCTAACACTGATATACTCGGAGTGAGTGTGAGTGTTTCTCTCTCTCTCTCTCTATATCGACGGTTAAATATGATGGGATCTGAAGAAAAGACTTAACAAAGTTGAGAGGGAGAGGTAGAGGGTAAAAGAAGTTAATTTTCATGCAAAAATGGACCCCACTTGTATGAAGAACAAAATGATGACAGACCACATCAAACTTTTAAGTCCTGAATATTTTTTAATTTTTATTATTCAGCTTTATCTTATCCTATGAAACAACGTTAAGTACATGTGAAGAAAAGTTTTATTTAACTCAAATATTTTAAGGGTTACTTTGAAATTGTTGACGACTGAATGAACCTCGATCAGATCCAATCTTTGAGAACGTAACTAAACGTAAAAAATTCAAGAGATATTTATGGACCAGTTAAAAGAAAATTGTTTAAGAGCCGCTCCAATTTAAGCTAGGGTTTTATGGCTCTGGTATAACTTTGAGCTTTAAAAATATTAACTAACATTGATTGAGCACATTTTATGAACAATGGAACACTCGTTCTAATTCTATCCAATATATCATAAATTTCAATAAATTGAATCATAGTGTAGTTAATACGATATTTAAAAGGTAACACAGTTGGAATTCTTTAAAACTAATATGCAGAATCAAGATTTCGACTTGCAAGGGCTATGTAGATATTTTAAGTAGCCTTTTAGCTTCTTTGAGCCGATTTGTATATCTTTGTTACTTTAGGCTTCGATGGAGTCGAGTCGGAAATCTTTTTGAAGTTGGTTCAAGGCGGTACTGTCGGCTACACCGCCACGAGGCCGCGTAGTACCACCAAAAGGGTGTTTCGAACTGGTTGAGTAAACCGCATGAATTCTTTCTCGCTCCCTCCCTGTTACTGTTCAATGATTTTTATATATTCAACTATATACACAATAATCATCTACTCTAAAAAACATAAATTCACTCCAATTCTTTCCAACAATCTCCAATTTCATTCAACTCTTTCAAAAATAATGAATCCATTCATCAAGAAATACGTTACAAAAGAAAATCCTTATTATGCGTCTTCATCAGACGATTATGAAACCACTAATTTTCTTATTTTCTATGCATTATCTAAAATTACACAAAGATCATGAAGAGACAACAAAAAAAATTGTTGATGCAACATTAATTTGCAAATAATGCAACCTTTGGTGACCAAAAATTCAATAGAAGGTTTCAAATGAGAAAAGATTGGTTTATGCGTATTATTGGTGATATGGGTGTTATTTAGTCTGTTTTTTCGGTTTGCAGTTTAAACGGTTCAGTTTTTTCGTTTTTTTACATCTTAAAACTAATCATAATCAAACCAAATAATGTTCGGTTTAATCGGTTTTGGTTAATTTGGTTACGGTCAATTTGTCTGTAACTGGTTAAACTGTGACATACATAATTTGTGTGGCCAAATAAATCTTTCTCTATGCGCTTATTTAAAACAAAGTATCATGTTAAAGAATATAATAATGTAGAATTTGTCTCAAAACATTTTTTCAAAGATAAATTAGAGTCAAAATGTAACACTCGTTTTTCAGGTATTTTCATTTATGGCTCAAAGTTTAAAATGTTGACATTTTGGTACTTACACAGGGCATAAGTTGGAGCTCATTAAAATGGATGTGAGGACTTATAGTAGTAGCAACACGTAATGCCGTAGTGCACAACCCAATTTTTTTAGGGTTTGAGCCCTATATAAAGGACTTAACTCCTTTGAGACCTTGCCCCCATCAACCTCCATCTCCCAGAAACGTTCCTTGCAAACCCTAGTTCATTGGTGTATGTTTTTTAGCTTGAAAGTATATGTTCTTGTGCTTATGAAGGAGGAAAGATGTAACACCCTATTTCGAATCATTTCATAATTCGGGTTCGTGACCCGAAGACCAGTTATCATAAGGCTTCGAGCCTTAGGGGAAAGAGAGATTTAGACCCCTTTGGATGTGATTAATGTAGATTAGGTGATCCGAGAGTTTGATTGACGCTTTGGAGCCCAAGGGTATAACCTTAAAGTGATAGTTTGGGACTTTTATGAATTTTAGATTTACGTTAAAAAAGTTTTAAGGCAAAGGCAAGTTTATAGGGTTGTAGAGCTTCTCATTACCTTTCCATAGATATAAAGATCATCGAAATCGTAGTTGAAACGAAGAAGTTACGATCGTTTAAAGTTAGGTGATTTCTGGACCAGCCGCGTACGTGAGGCGAACGAGGAGTACGCACGGCATACTCGGGAATCCCTAGTACATTGGGGGTAAATTGTGTATGTAGGGCGTACACGATCAGTACCCAAACCCTATTTTCGTGGTTTGAACCCTATTGAAGCTCCTTAACTTCCCTAAACACACTCCACTTCATCCTCCACCTCTCTAACACCATCTCTTGAAACTGTAATCCTCGATTGAGCCTTGTGAGAAAAAAGAATTTATTTGTAAGTGCTTTGGAATGTTCTTGGTACACCTTGGAGAAGAAGGGACTCATGGAAGAAGTGTTGGTTACATTGGAGCTTGTAGATCCAGACTTTGTTCACATTGATCTTTCTTCTAGAGGTATAAATTTTGAATCTTGATGATGATATTGTTAGATCTAGTTAGTTTTGAGTGTTATGAGCTTTTGGTTACTTTAAGTTCATAAAGTTTAGATCTTGAAATTTTGTGACCTTGTTATGGATAAATTTGGAAACTTTATCCATCTAAACATCATTTTGATTCAGATCTGAAGGTTGTAAACTTGGATTTAGTGGATTAAATTGAAAAAAGATGCACTTTTGGGTCCCTTTGAGACTTAAAGACTAGATCTTGTTTGTTGGGACCATTCTAATGGATAAAGTTCAAAACTTTATCCATTATGGAGCTATTATGAATCATAAAAATGTTTGTTTGATTGTTTCCTTAGCACCATGCAAGAGTTAAGTGGTTTTGAGTGTTGTGAAAGTAAGGATTTTGAAGATTTAACCCTCTTTAGCCATGCAAAGGCTTAAAGGTTTCGACTTTATGGTTTAAGACATTATTTCGGGTTAAGATAATAGTTTGGAAAACTTGAATTAACACAATAAGAGCTTAATGGTGAGTTTTGGCCTCTGATGAGTATGATGGGCGTATGTAGGAGTACGCTCAGCGTAACGCTTGGACAATGCATCGAGAACTTGTACATTGTGCTTCGTGGCTGAGTACACGGGGCGTAGGTTTGTAGTACATAGGGCATACTCCCCAGGATGGATATTTTGGGCTTTTTAGGGATTGGGGCTTGTTGGGCCACTGGACTTTTGACTTTAGGCCATGGATTGACCGTAGGCCTTCTTGGTATTGGTCCCATGATAGTTTTTGGGCCCAATTAGGAAATTGGGCCATATTGGGCCTTGGGTTTCCATTTAGGAAATTGGGATTTTTCGAGAAAATAGGTTAGGCCTAGGTTTTGGGCCAAGTAAGGAAAGGGTAAAATGGCCTTTTACCCTGGTTATGGATTAAGTGGCTTTGATTCTTGTTTTGGGTCAAGATTCAATTATTAATTAGATAATTATTTGATGGTGCTACCGTGTAGGGATTTCCGGATCAGCAGACTAAGAATTCATTGGCAGATTCATCGGCTTGAGGTGAGTTTCCTCAACATGTTTAGCGGGTCGAAGGCACCAATGCCGGCCCATGGTTTGTTATGTTAGGATGCTAGATGTCTATGTGACTCTTGCATGTGTATGTGCTTGTATGCTTATTGGGTGGGGCCTGATGGTTATTCAGTATGTTTTTACATTTGTTATACTTGTATGTTTGTATGTTGGGCGGGTCCCGTTATGTGAGTTAGGGTGAGGCCCGTTATACTTAGTGGGCAGGGCCCGTTATGCGAGTTAGGGTAAGGCCCATTATACTCAATGGGCGGGCCCGTTATGCGAATTAGGGCGGGGCCTACTATATGTTTTATATGTATGGTATGTGGTATTTTGGGAAACTCACTAAAATTTGTGCTTACTGTTTTCAATTCTTGGTTTCAGGTGTTTCTAGTTCAATAGGGAAGGGCCCAACTTTATCACAGTGCATCCACCCATGTTTCCGCAACATGTCGATTTTGGGATTATACTCTGATAACTCTATTACTTTGAATGTTTTTGTAAAGATAATTGGTGTTTTGGTTGAATAAAAATAAAATTTTTACCTCTTGATTTTCAGGATGTTAGAAGTTGGTATCAGAGCCTTCCTTTGAGGGATTCGAGCATACTCTTTGGTGTGTCTGAACTCAAACTGAGGGTTTGGTAAATTTTTCTAAAATAATAGGTTTTATTAGAGGATTTTATAATAAAAGAAGAGCGGTGTGGTGCGTGCAATCGACCGAGCTCAAGTAAGTGATTACCAAAATACCCATAAATGTTGATATGCTATATGGTATGAATGTTTGCATGTAAGGATAAGGCTAGGGATACTTTTAGGAATTACTTGATTGATTAGCATGATATGTGATTCCTTGTAGCCTTGGAAGCATTGTATGCTATGCTAGATTGGGAATGTGTATTGTTATCATGATTTTCTAAGTGTATGCCATAAAAATTGTATACGGTTAGGAGCATATAGCGCTAGAATGATTGATTTGGCCTTATTTCCTGTTCCTCGTTTGGTTTTGGTCCCAGGGTAGAGTCTTTTATTCGACATTCTATTTGATCCTATCTTGTGTAAAATTTGCATGCATAAGGCAACCGACAGTGAGAGTGGAAGTTCCTTGCATGAGTGGTAGTATATGAGTTTGAATGATCTTTGGTTATTATATGGATTGAAGTGCAACTGCACGAATGCTGCTTGCTTTGTGCTTTGTGGAACTCTTAAGTAATGTGAGTGTTGATACATAAAGTGACCCTCTTTAACTTTAAGGATCCGTAATCTTGTTTTGTATCTAATGCAGTTGTAGTGGCTACTGCAATTGAAGTGTGTCTACCATAGTTAAAGCTGAAGAAGTTGGTTTGAGAACCGTAGTCATCCGCAATCACTACCACAATGAAGATTGATGAAGACCTTTTGTTAACTAACTTAGTGTATTAGCATTGCTTTATGGGACTCTATAAATAGAGACTCCCTTCATCATGTAACGTTATGGGACTCTATAAATAGAGACTCCCTTCATCATGTAATCACACATCTCTTTCACGATCCTTTGAACTTTCACTGAAATACAAAGATCATTCTCTCATATCTTTCTCTCTCTTATCTAATATCTGAGGTCCTCTTCATCTTAAAATGTTCACACTTACTAACTCGTGTTTGACTGCAAACCTTGTTACGAATCAGTTTGATGTTTACTTGATATAACTTGTTGTCATTTACATTACCGTAACTAACTATCTAACATTTCTAACTTATTATTGTTGAGCTAACTTGATCCTTTGAGATTAACTTATTCCACAACTATTATCTTGTACTAACGTTTGTTCAAGTGTTTCTCAAAAGTTTTTCTCTCAAAAATTGGTATCAGAGCCAAAGTGGTTGCTTTTTAAACAAAAGCTTGGATTTTGAAAAGCCTTCTATACCAGTAAAGCTCATTCTTTAAAAAAACAAAAAAAAGGAAATATGGCACAAGCTTTATCATTGAACGTTCCTAAAAGTGTTGGAGGCTCGAATAGAGCACCAATACTTGTTGCAAATGAATACCACCATTGGTCCCAAAGGATGGAAAGGTATCTTAAGAGGCGCGGAAGAGATGTGTGGAGATCTGTGGAAGAAGGACCCCATGTCCCTATTCTTAATCATGTTCAAGAAGATGGTGCTCAAGCATGACTAGGTGGAGGTCAAGCTGCAATGAATTATCTAACCACAGATGATCTTGACAAGATGGAAAATGATGCCATAGCCTTCTATGAAATCTCTTACGGTGTTGCTAAAGAGATCTGGGATGTGCTCAAGAATCTCTATCAAGGGTTAGAACAAGCTCCAGATAAGAAACTCACCACATAACTAATTGAGTTTAACAATTTAGCTCTTCCTGGTGAAAGTCTTGACGACTCATTCAAACGATTCAATCTCATCATCACGAAGTTATCAAATGCAGGTAGAATTCGAAGCAATCATGAAACAAACCTACATTTTCTCAATGGTTTGGGAAGACTTTGGTATACTACGAAGATGATTGTACAAGGAGATAGAAAGATCCATACGTTGTCCTTGTTCAAGTTGTATGGAGAACTTCAGGCACAAGAATCAACTGTTCGGGAAGATTATGCTGACCTCGGTGGACCACTTGCCTTGATAGCTCAAACCCCACAAGTCAAAACTTCATAGTACTCATATCCCACAGAATCATCGCAGTCATATGAAGCTAATGTTGAAATAGATGACGAAGAAGAATTTCAAAATGTCATTGCCTTGGTTAGCTAGCAATTCAACCGACTACCACCACCACCATTTCGTAAAAATCACCAGTTTACCAAACCACCTTTCAACCGCAACTTCAATCCGCAGAACAACCACTCATGATATCCCAAAAAGCCTCACCATCCACCGCAACCATACAATGCACATCATTCCAAAGAGGCGCCGCAGTCCAGCAAATCATTAGCCTCCGGTACCTCAACTGAAGAGAAAAATGAAATCATTATCTGCCACAAGTGCCATAAAGAAAATCACTTTGGCAAAGATTGTAAAGCAAATGTGGTTAAGAACAAGGCATTCTATCTTAGAATGGCCCAATAGATGGAAGAAAAGGAAACTGCAACAGCGTATGTTGCTCAAGTGAAGAGGGATCATCAAGTATGGTCATTTAGAGATGAAGATGAAGATTTTGACGAAATCAAGGGAAAATGGAAGATCTGCATGGTTGCAGTTGCTGAAGAGGACGGATCGACGAAGGTTGAAAGTAATTACTGCTACATGGCAAAAGATGTAACGCCCGTAGATTAGGGCTAGTTAATTTAGAGACGATAAGCATCAAAAATGACTTTTTGATGGAAGATTATTTAGAAGGATTAATCTTAACCAAGTTTTAGTATATGTCACAAGGTTTCCGTGCATATAAAGAACGCCAAAATCCGAGTTATAACGAAGAAGTTATGACCTGTCGAAGTTTCGCGACAGAACCGGCACGAGCTATCGCGACCTAGCGCGACGTAAATAGTGAATTTAAGGTTGATAGATATCTATCCTTAGTGATCTAAATGATAATTGAAGATCTCATCGATAGTAGTGAAATGACGGAAAGACAGACGAAAACTGACGTCAGACGAAGAAGTTACGAGTTCATAACGGAGTTTTCCTGTCCCAGCCTACTAAAAATAATATATAAGTAATATAATTATAATATATTAAAAATAAAGTCAAAATTAGCCAATGGAGTCTAAACGAGAGTTGTAGAGCATAATCTCACCTTCGCGGCGATATAAAGAACGTCGAAAACGGAGTTCGTATGCGAAAGTTATGAATTTCTGAAGTTCGGGGCACGAAACCCCAAAACTGTCAGAGACCACGACGTGGCAAGCAGTGCCACGACGTGGCAAGTCTCCTGACACCTCCAGGAGGCCCCCAGATGCAACTTGGGATGACGCATGCAGTGACGACCAAGCCCACGACGTGGCAAGGGCCAAATTTGCCCTATAAATAGATTTGAAGGGCCAGCCGTTTAGGGTTGCTATTTTCTCTCTTCTCTCTCCCGTTTTACCTCGATTTGCGTGCTAGAAGTACCTCGAAGCCCCGGTAATATCCCCGAGACCCGAAGCAAGTCCCGAAGCCCGAAGATCTCGAGAAGTGCGATTCCCGAGCCGAAGCTCTGCCCGCGAGAAGTTCGATTTTTGTAGAGATCTTCCAGATCTGCTGAGGATTTCTACTTCTGCAAGCCGTAGTGTTGTCCGATCATCTTCTGATCAAGCGAGTGTATAGTCCCTTTCATAACACGATTTTAATACAAGTATTGTGTGAATGTATTAAGTATATGTTTTGGGTGAGTATGTGATCACTTTCTTCTAACATATATATATATATATATATATATATATATATATATATTAAGTATTTGCTACGAAATACGTGCTATGTGTTTATATATTGTTGTTTATTTGAGATGAGTGTGGAATGGATGTTTTATATAGGTGTTAAATGAGTTAATCTATGTATGTATTTTATATCTACAAATATGTTGGGTAGAACATGGGTAGATGAATTAGATGATGTGTGATGATAATTAAGTGATGAGAAATAGGTGATGATAATTAGGTGATGAGAAATAGGTGATGATAATTAGGTGATGAGAGATAGGTGATGATAGTTAGGTGATGATAATTAGGTGATGATAGATAGGTTATGATAAATAGGTGATGTGAGATGAGAGGAGATACCATAACCTTTACCGGTGATGTGGCAATTTGGCGATGTAGTCATCTACCAGAGTATAGATGGCGACCACAGACTATTCTAGATGACTCCGTGGAAAACACCAGCAGGCTCATAACCTGTAAGTGATGAATTACGAGTTCAGGCGATGTTGTAACTACGTATTCATGCAATGATACTCTAACCCTTACTATGAATTACGAGTCCAGGCGATGTTGTGGCTGCGTATTCATGCGATGATAGTCTAACCCTTACTATGAATTACAAGTCCAGGCGATGTTGTGGCTGCGTATTCATGCGATGATCCTTAGGAAAAAGTCCTTAGGAACAAACATATAAGGAAATGTGATGTAAGGAGATGAGAGGTAAATACGATGTAGGAGATGACCCTTAGGATAATTCCTTAGGGAAGGTACTTAAGAATAAACGAAGATAATGGGGATGGGTAATTGGGTTGATTGTTTAATGATTATATATATGTGATATAATATTGTGGGTTGAAAACCCTATATGCTCACCAGGCTCCCAAGCCTGACCCACTCAGTTTAATTGTATCACAGGTATCGATATGAAGCTGCTTTGCACTGAGAGATTAAAGGAGATGTAAATCACTAGAGTAAATGAATGTATGTTCTGTTTATGCTTATGTGTCTGTATCGGAACATGACATCCCGAGGTTTTATTATTTAAATGAAAATACATTCTCTTTGAGAAATGTTTTGATAAGTTTTTTATCATATCTTGTTTTGGGAACAAATTCCGCAACTGTTTTCTTTAAACGAATACTCTGATTTATAAAACAAAACATAAACAAATCGGTCTTTTCTGGCCGTGAAATTGGGGATGTCACAGTTGGTATCAGAGCATTAGTTTAAGCGAACTAGGCATTTGTAGGAAATTTCTAGACTTAAACTTAGAATGCTAAGTAATGATTGGGAAGAGTGTGTCTAATATATGTTAGGTAGTACACCTAAATTGACACAAGCACTAGTTTATTTTAGGAGTGATGCCTAAAATGCTTTTATGTGCTAAATGTTATATGTTTCCATATATGATATTATTTGTTCGGATCTATGGTCTGTTGCCGACCGGATCTGGAAACCTTATATGTGTAGGATTCTAAGCGTACGTCTACGATATTAGACCTAGCATGTAAACGTTTCAGAGTGATAAGGATGATTTGAATATCTATCGTGAATAAGGATCTAATTTCACCTTATTCGGTGTATAGATCAAAAATGACAAGAACCAGGAGTGGAGCTGGAAACGTGAACGAAAATAGGAATCAACCACCTGTGGTTGAGCGAGTGGCTGTTGTACCAGCAACACCTGAACAAATTACAATGACTGGAGTGCGAACCATGATTCAAGCCTTGATGGCTGAACAAAAGGAGGAAATGAGACAATTGTTGCTGAACAACAGGAGTGAACCCTCAATACTAGTTGAACAGCCTGAGCTGAATGAGGGGCAGTTAGAAGAAAGGAACTATAGTGGGACCATTGGTCAAGCCAACCCACCAATAGTTCGCCGAAACAATCAAGATGGAGACAATGATGGACGTGGATGCAAGTACAAGGATTTCATGGCATCCAAACCACCGTTTCTTTCTGGTAGCCCGACACCGGTGCAAGTCATGGACTGGATCTCCGAGATGGAGACACTGTTTGAAAGTTGCGAGTGTAGCAACAGACAGAAGACCGCTCTTGCAATCCCTCTATTAAAATCTGGAGTACTGAGCTGGTGGAAGTTACTGGCCGGTTCAATGCCCAAGGGGGGAAGCAATCAAGATGTCTTGGGAAGAGTTCGTGGAGCAAATGAAAATGCAATACTGCTCTGAGCAGGATCTTCTGGAAATCAACAATGAGTTCCAGAATTTAAAGAAGGGAAAATTGAGCGTCACTGAATACGCTACAAGCTTTACGGAGAAGATGAAGCTTATTCCATACCTAATTCCAACTGAACTTTCCAAGGTCAACAAGTTTTCCAATGGATTACCAGCGAACTTTGGTTCGATAGTCAAGCAAGCAACCACTCTGAAAGTCGCCATCTGGGCAGCCAAGAATGTTGAGACCCAAATAAGGGAAAAGGGTCTAGAGAGAGTTGAAGTTGGAGGGAAAAGGAAACACGAGGGATCTTCAATGATCGACAAAGAAACCAAACTCTCAAAATCCGGAGGAAAAGATGAAACCAAGTGGTGTGAAAAGTGCAAGAAGAAGCACTTCGGAAGATGTGATGGGGAAGTGAGCTGCTATAAGTGTGGTAGGACTGGTCACTATTCCAGAGATCGTACGTTCGACAATAGGAAGTGTTACGAATGTGGAGATGGTGGTCATATTTCGAAGAACTGCCCAAAGAAAGACAAAGCTGCAAAGAAAAACATACCGCCACAGCCAAGGGCATTTCACATGATCCTCGACGAAGCGAATCAAGGATGAGGATTATATATCCAAGGATCAAGTTATGAAGTAGTAGTGCGAATAGTAACTTATGATGTAGCCTATTAGAGGCATAGTATAGGGTGAACTTGAACTTTTGTGTAATCGTTTCAAGATTTAGTATAAACCCTGGTTTTGTTATCTGATGTGATTGTGTGATTTCGTATGGTGACTTGGTTGACTGCGAGACAATACTTGGTATGAGTATGAGTAGGTGTGAATAGTAGTTGAGATCTATACTACTGGAAGCACAGGACTCACGCTTGGATCAGGGAATGTCGCAATTGAGAACTTAATTAATAATGGGACTGTAGACAACACCTATAATTGGGGATGGTCCAATGGGTACTAAACTGATGAGAACTCAACTCCCCGATTCATTGTTGATCGACCATATGTTCCACCGGATCATGAGTTTCATTACCCAGTTAATGATAAAACATTTCCCGAAGTCTTAAGATGCCACTTCGATATACTTCATGAGCTAAGTAACAATTGTGTCATTTAGGAAATTATTCTCGAATCCTCGAGTAATCCAAGTGATAATTACCCATCATTATCACAATTTGTCCCGAATCTCAATCCTCTTCAGATGTAGATGAAGAAGTCATTGTGGAAGGACCAGAATCTATTGTAAAATGTCCATCCTTGCCTTCCATAAAGTGTCCAAACAATAAACTATCATTAACATACTCTGCGGTAGTTCAGTCATTCGCACAGCAGATCGCAGTTAAAAGCTCAATGACTATTCAACCCATTCTTCATGAATTACCAATTGCAAATTTTGAATTTGGCCAATGTTCACAAAGTCCCGAACTTTTTCGTTCGGATGAGTCAAGTCCTTGTTTTTCAACTCACTCAAAGTTTTTAAGGAAACCATATTTAAATATTTCTGATTGTGGTTCTCCAAAAACACAAGCAAAACTGGCTTTCAAAGAAGAACTCAGGTCCTGAGGTAAAAAGCGGGATACTGACCAAAAACAAAAATTTCAAACAAGCCAAGCTTTCAAATCAAAAGAACTTTGAAAAACCCACTACTGCCAAAAATCTTTCAAAAATCACGGCAGTCAAATGATCAAACAAAAAAGAATGTAAAGTGACAAAAACCTTTTCAAACACTCCTGCAAAATTCCAAAAGAAAGTCACGTCTTTTCAAAATTATTCCTTAAATGATATAAAGTGGAAAGGTATTTTACCAACTCATGAACCTTCAAAATCACATCAATCCGTCATCAGGTCAAAACCTAGGAGTAGTTCACGTGCCAAAACCTTTTCAAATCCCAACGACACTGCAGTCAAATCCCACCCACGGACCAGTCACAAGTCTTCAACCACACCCTCCGAACTGTTGACCAAGTACGATGTATGGATAAACAAGAAAAATCTCTCCTTTGGATTTTATCTGCTAAAAACATTTCGTACACTCCAACCTCATAACATTCCAGAAGTTACGAAAAACCTAGGACTAGGTCTAAAAACTTACTAGAAAGTTTCTCATGTAACCTCAGGCTCCAAACTTGTAACCTCGGGCTCCAAACTTGTTTCTCATATGAATGCATTCA
This sequence comes from Lactuca sativa, assembly GCF_002870075.4. Lineage (NCBI taxonomy): Eukaryota > Viridiplantae > Streptophyta > Magnoliopsida > Asterales > Asteraceae > Lactuca > Lactuca sativa. Next base: position 57,908,065 of record NC_056630.2, read on the forward strand.
GTAAGAAATTTTCTCATGTGAATGCATTCAGTAAGAAAGTTTCTCATGTAACCTCGGGCTCCAAACTTGTTCGGGTGCCCAAACTAACCAATTAATTTTTCAAGCAATGTGCAAGGAGGAACAAGAAGAGGAGTGGTTAATCGATAGTGCCTGCTCCTTGCACATTACCGGAAGGTTAGAATACCTTTGCGACTTCAGGCCAATCTGTAACGGTGGACATGTCACATTTGGAAATAATGAAAATGGAATCATCAGGGGTTACGGTGTATTGACCACTGTAAATTTCTCAATTGTAAAGGTTGCTTACGTAGAAGGCATCAAGCATAACTATATCAGCGTGGGCCAACTATGCAAAGTTGGTCATCAGGTTGAATTTGATAATGAATATTGCTACGTAATGACACATGATAGAAACACCTGCTTGATCAAATCCAAAGCCGGATGGAAAATGTATCCTTTGGATGTCTCATTGATCATTGGCAAGCTACAGTTGTGTTTTCTATCAATAGCAGTATCTGAAGTTAGTTGGTTGTGGCACCGTAAACTAGCTCATATCAACTTCAGATACATCAACAACCTAGTCACCGAACAACATGTTTGTGAGTGTGGAAAACAAACCAAGGGAAGCCATCCTCTGATTATCGATTCTTCAATCATTGAACCTTTAGAGATACTTCATATTGATCTATACGGTCCTTCTACCGTATCTAGTCTTCATCACAAGCAATAAATTCTGGTTATAGTTGATGACTTTCCTCGATTCACTTTGGTCTTCTTCTTAAGACTTAAATATGACACACCGCAAATCGTCAACTTCATAAAAGAAATAGAGCTCCAAATCAAGCTACCAGTCAGAAGGATAAGAAGTGACAATGGAACTGAATTCACTAATCAACTCTTGAATAGTTTCTTGGTTTCCAAGGGCATCAGTCACAACTTTTCAGCTTTCATGTCCTCAATCAAGCCTCGAACCATAAAAAAGTAGTCATGGAACCTGACTAGATCACCACAATGCAAGCGGAGTTAGCTGAGTTTGAAAGGAACAAAGTATGGAAACCGGGTCAAATCATTAGAAACCCATCCACAGGTATACAAACTCGATCCTCTACTGATTTAACTGACCACTGCCACTATGCAACTTTTATGTCATCAGTCGAGCCTCGAACCTTAAAAGAAGCACGCGTGGAACCTGATTGGATCACCATAATGCAAGAGGAGTTAGCTGAGTTTGAAAGGAACAAAGTATGGAAACTGGTACTGAAGCCAAAAGGCCACATAATCGTCAGTACTAGATGGGTATATAAAAACAAGCTTGATGAGTCTGGTGCCGTAGTGAGAAACAAAGCAAGGCTAGTTGCTAAGGGGTACAATCAATTTAAAGGTGTTGACTACGATGAAACATATGCCCCCGTAGCCAGAATGGAAGCAATACACATTTTCTTAGTGTATGCGGCACACAAGAATATCAAAGTACATCAAATGGATGTAAAAAGTGCCTTTCTGCAGAACTGAAGGAAGAAGTTTACTTGCAACAACCTCCGGGCTTTGAGAGTCTAAAATTTTCAAACCATTTCTACAAGCTAGAGAAAGCAATATATGGTCTTAAACAAGCACCAAGGGCATGGTATGAGACTCTTTTAGAGTTTCTTGTCACGTCTGGATACAAAAGAGGTGTGATTGATCCCACATTATTTAGAAGGGAAAATGGTAATCAATTGATGCTCATCCAAATATATGTGGATGATATCATTTTTGGATCAACATATCAGGTTATGGTGAATGATTTTGCAAAGCTCGTGACAAGTAAATTCCAAATGAGCATGAATAGAGAGATCAACTTCTTTCTAGGACTTCAAGTGAAACAAGTTCCTCAAGGGATATTCATTCATCAAGAAAAATATACCATTGAGCTAGTGAAGAAATTCTCAGTGGACTATTCCTCCTCAGCCAAGGTCCTGATGGCCTTCAGATATAAGATTTCAGTCGATCCTACTAGAGAATCAGTTAACCATAAAATCTATAAAGGAATGATTGGTTCATTTATGTACCTCACCGCAAGTCGACAGGATATTGTCTTTGCATCAGGCTTATATGCTCAGTATCAAGCTGACCCTAAAGTATCTCACTTGATCACAATTAAGCAAATTCTTAGATATCTAAAGGGAAGTAAAGCGTTAGGCCTCTGGTACCCTGCGGGAAATGATTTCAGCCTTCAAGCGTTCACAGATGCGGATCATGCAGGATGCAAATTAGATCGAAAAAGTACTTTAGGTGGATGCCAATTCTTAGGAGGAAGACTAGTCAACTGGTCTTCAAGAAAGCAAAATTGTGTTTCATTGTCTACCACAGAGGCGGAATATGTGGTTGTAGCCAACTGATGTTCCCAGGTTCTTTAGATGAAGACTCAAGTCATGGACTACGGTTACAGATTGCTACGGGTACTAATTTATTGTGATTCAGAGAGTGTTATAGCGATTTCTCATAATCCTATTCACCACTCTAAGACGAAGCACATTGAACTACGGTACCACTTCATCAAGGATCACATCCTTAAAGGTAACATCGAACTAATTTTTGTTCCCACTCATGAAGCAATAGCTGATGTTTTTACTAAGGCACTTAATGCTATAAAATTAAATGGCTTTCTAGAAATGCTAGGAATGATGAATCCAAAACCACAATTCTTCTTGAATTGTTAGCTACCGCAGACCTCACTTGGTCTCTAAGTGTGAAAGAATTGCTTCTTTTCTTTTCAAAATAAAAAACTCTTGAAGCATTCTCTTCACTACGATTCTGTAATAATATATTCCTCATATTTATTTTCAGTATACCTAGTATACCGCAATCATATATGCTCAATATAATCTTTGGCTCCTTTTATTTCTTTTATTTCTAACTTAATGATCAAGTGTTCTTTCAGCTAATGCTACCGCAGTCATACTACATACCACCGCAGTCATTTGAATCCAACCGCAATTGCAATAAATGATCCCACAATCATAAATTCATAAAAGTTGTGAATAATGTTGTGTACTATCTAATGTACTATAATAAAAAACATTCTTTTAAACATTCATTTTGTCGCACATGACAGTTTCAGTCCTCTTTCAAATAACTTTCCTTCGACAAGTTCCTTGTTCGGATAAAAACAAATGAATCGTTTTACCATAAACGAAATCTTTAAGAAATCTTTTCCTCAACCTGTCATATCACCTAGCCGTTGGTTGTCAAATCGTTTCCACTTCCCCATTTTCATAACGGTTAAAACGATTATCAACCACACGTTCAGGCGACGTGTGATAATAATATTGTTTTGCAATAAATGCTCCTCTTTTCCTGGAAGCACTTTATTTTTTGATTTATTTAATTGCGGTTGATAATGGTAAAACCCAAGGGTTTTTAATTTTAACAGTTGTAGTAAAATTAATTACAATGTTTTTTGAAAATCCGAAGGTATAAAAACCCCCAGTTTCTCCCAAGATAGCTTTTACGATATCTGAATCCTTCGACGAACGCTTTTTCTTCTCCATCTTCTTGATCAAATAGTCTTCTGCAAGTTATCTCAAAACCTTTGAACAACAATCATTAAATTTGGTGTTTCAAGGAAGCAATCAAAAGCTTCCGGCTCTGCTCGCCCAACTGGTTCTAAATCCACCATCTAGGATCAAACTCCTTCTATCGAATCGAGCAACTTTAGGGCCATCTTCAAAGATCATCCTTCATACAACGAGGTAATCAGATTAATGATCAAATTTCTAACAAAACATCCACTATATGGTGAGTTTAATGCTTTCACAGAAGCAGTTCCAATGACAGTTCTATTCAAGTGTGCATTCTATGTTTTTCGTCCAAGTCACAACTTACAAGAGGTGCATCTCAATTTGGTGGATGATTCACTGGTGGTTATCACAAAAGACAAGTTCTTGAATGCAATCAACCTCTCAACAAGATTTTACTCTCCAAGCACTAATGACGTGGTATCAAATTTGTACCAAATGGGTTACCAGAAGAAACTCAAAGGGATCCGTGAGTTCAAGAAGAATTGACTTCAAGCTGTATGGTAGTTTGTGTGCCACTTTGTCATCAGAAGTCTCTTAGGAAGAACAGGTGGAACAGATAACATGGGGATCAAGCTCCTGGAACTAGTATGGAGTATCTACTCTGGAAACATCGTAAACTATGGTCAAATTTTATGGGACGACGTTTTGCAGTACATTCCCAAGGAAGCTCCAAGAGAAGATGCAATTGAGCTTAGTTTTTCTCATTTCTGGTCGCTATAGATCTCGGATTTGGACAAGGATGCCAAGCAAGATATGGTTAAACGACACGAAGTTGTTTTCCACTCGCGATCTGAAAAGGTACACAACCTCTAAAGATCAAACTATTTTCCTACCCCTTAGTTGGTTGCCAATGTATATTTTGGAGTCCATTGGACTCGCAACTCTTGATGTAGTTGACCATATTGTGGCTACGAGTGGTATTTCCCCATACCACTCTTCCCCACCCAGACCAAGTCAGTCTACTGCAGCCCCTACCACAACACAGGTTCCTCCTAGAACTGCAGTTCACAGGTCCCCCCTTCAACCACAAACCAAGTAACTCAACCAAAATTCAAACGGGTTAAGTTAAATGTGACTTTAAAGAAAGCACCAATCAACATAGTGAAAAATGGTGCTCGTATCTAAAAGAAACGTAAGTCCAAAACCGCATAATCCTCTGATGCGGTTCATCACTCTCCCTCTAAAACTCAAGATCCCCCAGATAATGTTAAAAATGATTCTAATCATGAGTCCTTGAACTCAGGAGATGTTTTTAGACAAAAGAAACTCAAACTTACCCCCAGTCAAAGCCAGATGCGTGCCACGACTCATACTGCAGTCTCTCAAAAGACTCTGGTAGTCATTGGATCTACCATAGGCTCACCCATTCATACCCCATCCCACCACTCAGATACAATGATTGTATTTGTTTTATCCCACCATGAAGACACACCCCCAGTCGAATCCGAAGTGGACCCAATTGGTTCGAGTCTCCTTAAGGTCTCCAGTGCATCACACTTGCATTATTTTGAGCTTGAGGAATTGAACTCCATATTTCTTCGTGTCGCACAAACACTGCAAACACATGTTGCACCACATGGCACTTCTTCAGCTCTAACCTGAACTGATTTGAGGCCGAACATGACTTCAGGTCAAGGAGACCGAGGAATCTCAGGAAATCCTATTCCACCACCATTACTTACAAGTGATCTAGGTGTGGGGAGTACAATCATGCTAGGAATCACGAACCTGAGAGACAGCAGGGTGTGACATCAAGGATTTAATGGTTACCAATCTGATGATTCTTTAACTCGATACCATCCAAGTACTAAGTCCTAAATCAGAAAATTCGAGGCATTCAAAAGGGAAGTGCAAGTCAGGAAAGGTCAGCAAGTTTAACAACAAAAACAAAAAGAGAAGGATCTTCAAACAGTTGAAAATATTAGGCAGATTCTTTCAGCAATGCGAAAACAGTCCATGACATCTTGGTGATTCAGCAATGGATGTCCCAGATGGAAGAAACTGTTCACCAAGCCAAAGTCATAGAAGGTGGTGTTAGACCTTTAAAGCCCCATCCAACAGAAGAAATCCATGATTCAAACGACGATGGAACCGATAGTGAAATAAGCTCAGGCCTAATGTTCGGCCTTGATGATATTGACTTGGAAGATGTTCAACAACCTCCCATCTCTGAAGAATTCATGATGTTGTTTGATGATGAAGATTCAAGTGGATCCCAACACTGCACCTCTAAGCCAAAAGCAAAGAAAAAAATTGTAGTATCACGAAAGGAGTTTCTAAGTCTCCAGACTAAGGTTAATCAAGTCCTGGTCGCAGTCACAACTAAGGAACCAACAAATACTGAAGTTCCTGTACCGCAGTCTTTCGTGGAAAGGGTGGAAACTCTTGAGATAAGGTAAAGGTTACTTACTCAAAGAGTTAGTCTCTCAATCGAAATGGGAATCAGAGACTTGGATAATCGTCGAACTGCAACTCATAAAGAGTTCATATTAACTGTTGAACAACTCATCAAGGAAATAACAACACTGAAGGATGAATTCAACGCTTCACTTGAAAAACAATCAACTCACTCATGAAACCCACAATGCGTATGAATCCAACCTTTCTGTTCTACGAAAAACAATCAACGGCTTACAGAGATCCCTAACTACAAATTCAAGTGTTGATGAGATTCTGCGGCTCACCAAGGAAATCTATCAACTCCTTTTCAATCAAGAAATTCCCAACAACCATCAGCTCTGTGATACAATGAAGTCTCAATTTAATGAAGCTTTTTCAAAACTTGATGGACTTAAACAATGGTTTGAGGAGCAACAATTTGTTACTTCCTCAAAAGAAGGAAGTGAGACCTCACACATTCTCATCATGAGCAAGTTTGCTCTCATTCCAAGACTCCTTCAATTCATCAAACCCTTCCAAGAATTCCAACTTCGCAACCTTCTCTGCAACCATATCCAAAAAAACCAACTCCGGTGCCATCTCCACAACAAAATCCACCGCAAAAAGATTCGCAACAATCTCCTCATCAGACTCCTCCATAATTCAGAAACTTGGAGCCAACAATTTCCTCGGATCATTCTCAAGACTCACCGGCCACTCTTCAAAGAAAAGGAGATTGGAGGGCCGCAAATTTGCCAAAAAGATATGGTGGGCAAATGGTTTTGATACAACCATAGATGAGTCCTTAATCAACTCTTGGGTAAATCCTACCCGAAGGCTTCTCGATGATGATTATAGGCCTATCTTGACCTATGCTGAGCCTCCATCCGATGGGTATTGGGACATACCAATCTCTCCAAACTCCAAGTTTTTCCCCGTGTTCGAGCCATTTGATCTCAACCTCCCATATGATCAAAGAATTCCCATTAAATTTGAATGCTTAAACATGTTTCATGCAAAACATGGCACTGACTTTGAAAAGATTTGGTCTAATGACAGACCATCAGGGGTGAAGAATTATAAAGTGAGGAAATTTATGAAGATTGACTTCGTTCAGTATACCCTAACTAAGAGAGGAGATGATTATATTAGGACGCAAGCTGACTTTCCGTCCATGAATCCTGAAGAAGTTTTCCTGATTGCAAGGGTTTTCTAGATCAAAGCTGAAAAAACATCCAAAATGAAGATTGACTGTGAGAAAGCTTGTGAGTTTCTTAAGGAATTGGTCTATGATTTTGGGAAAGTAAATGTTGAAATTTGCCCTGCCCTGACCAAGAGGTTCAAATTTCCATAGTTTGAGTCTGCACCAAGCTTTACTGAAGGTTATAAAGAAATGTCACTCGGAGCAACAAACTTTCCGGAGTTAGGAATTGCTTATAAGAAAGCCAACAATGATCTTAAATACTTCATTTTTGTTACCACAGTGCACAGATTAACCAAGAAGCAACTGGATACAACCCTGGCTTCGATTCAAAGATCCAAGAATACAACAGATGAAGTCAAGCTTGAGATAACCAGAAGAATCCATTGGTTATGCGAAGTGAGGAAATTCTGGTGGATCCTTATCAAATTCCTAAAACTCAACAAGTAAAGAATAAATTTGAAGAGTTCACTTTGGGGGAAAATGTTGATACATAAAGTGACCCTCTTTAACTTTAAGGATTCGCAATCTTGTTTTGTATCTACCACAGTTGGAGTGACTATTGCAATTAAAGTGTGTCTACCGTAGTTAAAGCTGAAGACGTTGGTTTGAGAACCATAGTGATCCACAATCACTACGACAGTAAAGATTGATGAAGACCTTTTGTTAACTGACTTGGCATATTAGCATTACTTATCCAGCGAACCTTGCGTGGTCACTTAAGTCAGTAGAATATTAGTTTTTTTATTTAAGATGTAATGTTTTGGGACTCTATAAATAGAGACTCTCTTCATCATGTAATCACACATATCTTTCACGATCCTTTGAACTTTCACAGAAATACAAAGATCATTCTGTTATATCTCTATCTTATTTAATATTCGGGATCCTCTTCATCTTAAACCGTTCACACCTACTAACTCGTGTTTGACTGCAAACCTTGTTACGAATTAGTTTGATGTTTACTTTATATAACTTGTTGTAATTTACATTTCCTTTACATTTCCGCAACTAACTATCTAACATTTCTAACTTATTATTGTTGAGCTAACTTGATCCTTTGAGATTAACTTATTCCGCAACTATTATCTTTTACTAACATTTGTTCAAGTGTTTCTCAAAAGTTTTGTAAAGATGGAAATTTTCAAACCAAAATTTTCATTTTTAAAGCACATGAAACTCATATATTATATTTCATAAAACCACAAGTGTCTCAAATGTTAACATAAATCCACGAATAAAAGTCAATCCCAAAATCCTCAACAAAGTCTCGAACAGGTGTGTACAATCATGCTGGCACCTTCCCACGGTCTTGAGAAGTACCTGAAACACACATCACACAACACGGTAAGCATAAAGCTCAGTGAGTTCCCCAAAATACCACATACACAAATAATAAGCCTCTCATGGATATAACTCGGCATGGACCCTCCGGTCTCATGCGTCTCGGTGTGGACCCTCTAGTCGTGTGTCTCAGTGAGGACCCTTCGGTCTCACAGATCGGTTTGGGCCCTCCGGTCCTGTCTTAGTGGAACCCTCCGGTCTCACAACTCGGTATGGACCCTCCGATCCTATCTCAGTACAACAAAGAATATCGCATATATATCACACAAACAAAATGCATAATATGACGTAACTCAAATAAGCACAAAAGACCCTCCGGTCACACATAGATACCACTCCAGGTAAGTATATTGAGAAGACTCACCTCATAAGAAATCGGATAACCTCGAACTCAAATCACTGGTCTAGCCTCCGCCTTAATAGTCTACAAATTGACCAAACTCTAAAAGTCAATGGAAGCGAGTACGCCGCACGTACCAGACCTTTACGCTGGGCGTACTCCAACGCTATGCATGCATCGGGGATTCTCAACCCTACGCTCAGCGTACTGGGATTATGCTCAGCATACGTCCCAGTTTTGCTCTTCCTACTCGTTTGGTCTTAATCCGTTAAGACCTTAGCTTTTATCATAGATCTGGACTCCCTAAAGGATCTTACTCCATAAATTTTGTGACTTTAAGCCTTTGCATGGCTGATAAAGTCACAAACACCCAAAAATCCCATTCTCTTATCTCAAAATGCTCATATCTCATGCATGGGTTGATTTACACGTCCAAGTCTCGATTTTTATGACACTATATCACTAAAGACACTCAAAGGAGATGATCATAGTCTCTAGAGCTCAATACCTCATAAAGCATCCAACTGTTGTACCAAAACCCTAAAATGATCTAACATGATGCACAAAACAAAAGAGTAAGAAAGCTTTGAGCTTTATACCTCAAAATGAAGCTCCAAACTCAGGTAAGCTCAGATCCAAAGCTTGGAATCCCACCACTTCTTCTTCAACGCTCCTTCTTCACTCCAAAGTAACAGAAGACCACTCAATAGCTCACAAATTGACATACAAGCTCAATAGACGAGTATTTAGGGTTTGAGAGGGTTGTTTATCTAAGGATGGTGGCCAGGAATGAGGCCATCATATCCTTTATATAAGGACACACCCCAAATTAGGGTTTTCACTCTAGGCCTTGTACGCCCAGCATACTAGGTTGCTTCCGTGTCAAAAAACGCACATATGACTACGCTGAGCGTACACACACGTACGCCCCGCGTACTCATTTACCTCCTTTTTCCGAATAAGGGTTTATAAGGTACATCTGGTCTTGGGATGTTAGAAATCTCCCCCACTAGAATTAGACCTCCCCTCGAAGTCAGGTTCTGAAAATAACTCTGGATATTGCTTGTGTGTCTCGGACTCCGACTCCCAAGTGCACTCGGAACCCTTCCGATGTTGCCAATGGACTTGAGCCAAGGGCACCTCCTTGCTCCTTAGAACCTTCATTTTCCGATCCAAAATCGCAATCGGCCTCTCAATATAATTCAGGCTCGCATCCACCTGAATGTCCTCTAATGGTACCACTGCCGTCTCATCGGCTACACACTTCATCAACTGAGATATGTGGAAGGTGTTATGAATCAGGCTCAACTCTGCCGGTAGCTCTAACCGGTAGGCTACCCTACCTACTTTGGCGATCACTCTGAAAGGAACAATGTATCGGGCCCCCAACTATCCCCGTTTCTTGAATCGGAGCACCTCTTTCCATGGGGATACCTTCAGGAGGACAAAATCTCAACCTGGAACTCTAGCTCGGATCGTTGCTGATCCGCGTAACTCTTTTGGCGACTCTGGCCTGTCAGTAACCTCTGTCTAACCTGCTGAATCTGCTCGGTCGTCCATAACACTATCTCAGTGCCACCATCACTCGCTACCCTACCTCTCTCCAACAAATGGGACTCCGACACCTCCTCCAAGAAGCTCAAAGGGAGGCGTACGAATACTTGAATGATGGTTGTTGTTATCAGAAAACTTAGCCAAGGGAAAATAAGTGTCCCAACTTCCTCCAAAGTCCATAACACATGCATGCAGCATGTCCTCGAGTATCTGAATCATCCGCTCGCTTTGCCAGTCTGTTTGGGGGTGGTATGAGGTACTGAAATGCAAACAGGTACCCAACTCCTCATGAAATTTCTTCCAATACCTGGAAGTAAATCGCACGTCTCGATCTAACACTATCGAGGTTGGCACTCCATGTCGTGCTACCACATCTCTCATATAAATCTTGGCCAATCACTCTGCAGAAGAGCTCTCACTGATATTGAGGAAGTGAGCACTCTTCGTAAGCCAGTCCATAATCACCCATATCGCGTCCACCCCCGCGCAGTTCTCGGTAACTTGGTGATAAAGTACATACAAATCTGTTCCCACTTCCACTGGGGAATCTCTACAGAATGTAAAGGACCATGTGGTCGCTGGTGCTCCGCCTTAACCTGGCGATAGGTCAAGCACCTCTCTACAACCCATGCCACGTCCCTCTTCATACAGGTCTACTAATAGTCTCTATTCAAGTCCAAATACATCTTAGTGGCCCCTGGGTGGATCGAGAATCTCGATCTATGTGCCTCCTCCATCAATATATGCTGAGCTCCACCTGTACATGGCACCTAAATCCAACCTCGAAAAGTCATAAGTCCACGACTATCTGAATAAAGCTCGGAAACCTGACCGACCACACACTCTCTATTGCGGTTCTTCAGTCTCATAGCCTCTACTCGAGCCTCTCGGATGGTATCTAAGACTGGAGTCATCACCATCATCCTTATACACACATCCCAAATCGGAGCACTCTTGGCTCTGCGACTCAAGGAATTGGCTACCACATTAGCCTTGCCTGGGTGATATAAGATCTCACAGTCGCAGTCCTTCACTACATCCAGCCATCTCCGCTGTCTCATTTTCAGGTTGCGCTGATCCATTAGGTACTTCAGGCTCTTGTGGTCCGTATATATGGTATACCGGACCCCATACAAATAGTGGTGCCAGATCTTGAGGGCGAATACCATCACCCCTAACTCTAAATTATGGGTGGGATACCTCGTCTCATGAGGCTTCAGCTTCCTCGACGCAAATGCTATCACGTGACCCCTCTGCAACAACACTACACTCATCCGTGAAATATACGCATCACAATAGACTACGAAGTCCTCCACTCCCTCCTAAAGGGCTAACACCAGAGCTTCGCATAACCTCTAGCGAAGAGTCTCGAATGATGCCTGCTGCTCAGGCCTCCAAACAAAAGTAACACCCTTTCGGTTCAATCTGGTGAGAGGGACCGCAATCTTGGAGAAATCCTTGATAAATCTCTGATAGTAGACAGCCAATCCCAGAAAAATCCTGATCTCAGATGGGGATCTCAGCATCTCAATCTTGGCCGGATCAACCAATATCCCGTTCTGATTAACGAGGTGTCTCAAGAACTGGACCTCTCATAACCAGAAATCACACTTGGAGAATTTGACATAAAGCCTGTCCGACCTCAAAACCCCAAGAACCTCTCACAGATGCTCCTTATGCTGCTCTCTGGACCTCGAATACACAAAGATGTCATCGATGAAAACGATCATCGACCGATCCAACATAGGCCTACACACCCGGTTCATGAGATCCATGAACGTTGTCGGTGCGTTGGTGAGCACGAAAGGCATCACCAGAAACTCATAATGCCCATAACAAGTTCTAAAGGCCATCTTCTGAATATCCTCCTCGCATACTCTCATCTGGTGATATCCAGATCTGAAATCAATCTTGGAAAACCAAGCTTCCCCCCAGCAACTGATCGAATAAATCGCTGATCCTCAAAAGTGGATAACGGTTCTTAACCGTCAGCTTGTTTAACTCCCGCTAATCTATACACATCTGGTGTGAACCATCCTTCTTCTTGACAAAAAGGATCGGTGCTCCCCACGACGAGCTACTCGGTCTGATAAAACCCTTCCCCAATAGCACCTAAAGCTTAGAGGATAACTCCTGCATCTCAGGCGGCACAAGGTGATAAGGTGCCTTGGCAATAGGCGCCACTCCCCTACTAGGATCTCATATAGTCAGCATCTGTCGTTCACAGTTGATCATAGCCGCAAATCGACTCAACCAGTCTATTCCCGCAATGACACAGACGTCACCCATCACTATCGGCACCAGATCTATCAGGAACTCCACACCAAAAATCTCCAAAACACACCCTCGTAAAACCTTAGTCGCATAAACCGCATGCTCTTCGGCTATAGAAACTCTCAGAGGTCGACCTCAATACCTCTCGCTCGACACTAATGTGACAACTAAAAGCTAAGGACACGAAGGATCGACTCGCAACCGAGTTAAATAGCATCACAACAGGTACAAAACTCACAAGAAAAGTACCTATAAATATACCACAATATAATCATGCACAAATCTCAAAATAATAGGAAAAGAGGGAAATACATACTAGCTACAACATCAGGTGTTGTGCGGACTTCCTCCGTTGTCAGCTGAAAAGCTCTCCCGCGAGCCCCCGGTGTCTCGACCTTCACTAGCCGACTATCTGAAGCATGGATAGCTGCATGAGCAGAACCCTAAATGAGATGAGGGCACTCAGCCTTCCGATGGCCCGTCTGGTTATAATGGAAGCAAACAGAAAATCCCTTGGGGCAGTCCCTCACCATATGCCCCTCCTTACCGTATTTGTAGCAAATCCACGACCGACAAGATCCCTCGTGGACCTTGCCGCACTTGCTATAAGTGTAGCCCTTCTGGCCTCCAGTCCTTGAATTAGCGGGCTTAGCGCGCTTAGCCATCGACTGCGGCTATGTCGGTCTCCTATCTTTCCCATGCTGCTGTACCTCCTCCCTGGACTGAATCTCCAAATCAATATCCCTCCTCTTGGCATTGTTCTGCAACACAGCCAATGTATGATAAGACGAGTTTGCTACAAACTCCCAAATGTCTCTCCTCAAGATGCTCAAATACTGACTCACACGCGCCTGCTCAGTGGACACGTGCTTATGGCAGAACAACACCCTCTGATGGAACATCCTCGTAATCTCAGTCACCGACTCTTCTTTTGCTTGAGAGACAGAAACTCCTGTGCCAAACGCTCCCTCTCCTTCTGGGGAACATACTCATCTCAAAACAACTTGATGAACCTCTCCCAAGTCACTGCAACATGATCTGTCGGGGTAAAATTTGTCGTCACAAACTTCCACCAGTCGTTCGCTCCCAAGCAAAGCTGGTTCAGGGCGAACCGAACTCTCAGATGCTCTGGGCACGAACAAGTATAAAAGCATCCCTCAATGTTAGCGATCCATCTCATGGCAACAATCGGATCCTGTGTTCCATTAAACTCTGGTGGCTTCGTGTTGCTGAACTCTCGGATCCTGTGTTCCGTCAAACTCTGGTGGTAGTAGCAACAGCCATTGTGGCTGCAACAACAGCTACCTTAGTAACAGCAGCGTATCACTCGTCAATAGTCTCAATCAGGGTGGTCTTAATAGACCCAAACATCTCCGGTATAGCCTGTCGAATGGTTGTAGCCACCTCGTCATGGATGATCCTGCGGATTTCCTCATCACTGGTCCCACTACTCTTGGGGTTGTTGCGTGTACCCACCATGATGTCTCTGAAACATAACACAAAAATTATCAGAAACTCGCTCGAGCATACTGAGAGTCGATTCTTGCCCTTATAGGCTCCTTAGTACCCTAAGGATTCTTACTTGGGCTGCTTATAGATTCAGTGCATTCAGTAGTGTGGGCCCAATACTACCTTCCACACCACCTGTATTCATCTGAATTCCTCCTCCTAGGATTCTAATTCACAAGTACTCTATCTCTCACAAATATCAGGCTACTCTCTTTGTAGGCTACTCATATGCTCATCTAGGTATCTCTTCCTAGATTATCTCTCGACTCAGAACTCAACACATACTCAGAGCAAATAACTGATAACACTGATCAAAAGCATCTCCCTGGCTAAGGCATCACAAATAGCCCTGGAATATGAAATACCCATCCTACTCTCTAGAACGCATTTCTAATATCTCATAAACATCTCATAAATATCTCAGAACGTAAACAGTTAAGGTGGGAAACCACCGTTCGGGCTCTGGCTGATTGTACATACTGCTCCTTCTCGTTTTCTCTTAGAATCTCTTACTCGGTTTAGAAAAATCATTTCTTTTGAAAATTTTTCTCAAATCCTCAGTTTGGGTCCAGACATACCCGAAGGTGCATCCGAATCCCTCAATCCAAGGCTCTGATACCAACTTCTAACGATGTAAATTTTCAAACCAAAATTTTCATTTTTAAAACACATAAAACTCTTATATTATATTTCATAAAACCACAAGTGTCTTAAATGTTAACATAAATCCACAAATAAAAGTCAATCCCAAAAACCTCAACAAAGTCTCGAACAGGTGTGTACAATCATGCCGACGCCTTCCCACGGTCTTGAGAAGTACTTGAAACACACATCACACAACACGGTAAGCATAAAGCTCAGTGAGTTCCCCAAAATACCACATACACAAATAATAAGCCTCTCATGGATATAACTCGGCATGGACCCTCCGGTCTCATGCATCTCGGTGTGGACCCTCTAGTCGTGTGTCTTAGTGAGGACCCTCCGGTCTCATAGCTTGGTTTGGACCCTCCGGTCCTGTCTCAGTGGAACCCTCCGGCCCTGCGTACTCATTTACCACCTTTTTCTCAATAAGGGTTTATAAGGTATACATGGTCTTGGGATGTTATAGTTTTTCTCTAAACAGTGAGTTAGCTATCAAGTGAATATGTTAAGTCACATGTGGCAAGGGTTGAATAATCTTAAAGTGATAGATTTGACCCTATTGTGCAACTCTCATTTGAGTCTAACCGTTGTAGGGATGAGTCTTTTACTTGAAGGATTATATGAGCCTTGTTGCATGTGATGGTATTCATGAGGTGGTTAGCTGACATTATAGGGAGTTCTTCAGCAGCTGATGGCAGGGTGATGTCGAAAACCTAGGAAGGACTAGGAAGTGTTTCAGTGGGTTCGGATGTGTTAATTAGCAAGTACTTGGGTTACCAGTTTGAGAAGGTGACTTAGAGGATTGAGGATGATTCTCAAGGAAAGTATGGGTAGGTGTGGAAGGTAGTAATTCGCCCATACTACTGAAAGCACATTATTCATACTTGAATCGAGGATAGTCACGAAGAATATAAGAAGTATGTGGAGAAGACTCATATCGTAGTGGGCCAGGCGAAGAGGCCCAATACTCAGGATTCACGTTTGGTAGGCCATCCGGTTCGGGGCCGTTGTGCTAAGTGTGGGAGGACACGTGAGGGAAGAGGTTGGGAGACAGGTCTAGGATGTTATAGTTGAGGTCAGATGGGTCATTTTATTAGGGATTGACCTATGGATCGGTTTCAATGTGTTTTCACTGCAACCAGGTGGACCATAAGAAGGCAGACCATCCGAGGTTGAGGGGTGGAGCAGTAAGTGTACCTGCTCCAGTAACCTTGAGGAACACTGACGGTCGTGAGGGTAGAGATGGAGCCCTGACAGCGAGGAGGCGAGCAGAGCATATTCAGTTTGGGGGAGGCCATAGTTTCATGAGATGCTATCATGGGTATATTACCTTTGTTTCCTCCATGTATCACTGTCCGTGTAAATGTGCTACCGAATCATGTGTGTGTATGTGTAAGCAGTATGTTGGGTTTAGTTCTTTGTTATTGTCTAATCTATATTATCAAGGATTGGCATATGCGATTTTGCATACCGAGATTCATGAGCAGGATACATCTTGCTGAGTTGGATTCAGTTGGTTTGGTTGTTGTTTTGGTTCATTGATGGGGATAATTTAGGGCTATTGCTTGGGGAATCTATAGACAGATTGGGATGATTAGTTCAACAACGAAGTCAGAGTTCATACATGTTAGCAATTGCTCAAGTAGTTATAGTAGTCGTTCTTGGAAGGACCTTTGGGTCCAATCACTACAATTGCTAGGGAAGGAGCTGTAGAAAGGAGATAATGATGGCAGTCACATGAGTTTGTTTAGACATTGGAAGCAGCAAGGGAATTTTATAACCATAATGGTTGGAGAGGGTTAGTATGCAGAGATCTTTTGGAGAATGGGAAGTTGGAATAGTGATTCGCCAGTTCCGATCAAGAATTATAGTCTTTGACACAAGCATAAAGGACTTGAGGATTTGGTGTTGTATCATGGAAAGTGCTTGGGGGGTTTTTGGACTTGTTGAGATTTCAGGAAGTGTTCGGGTGGATTTCGACTATGTGTGTCATCATTAAGATTGGCTAGTAATGGAACACTAGTTCTTGTAAGCTCAGGTTGTGAATAGACAGGTTATATGGATGTGTGATGGGTTGGAAACCCATCCATTTGTGTGGATTGGAATAGTACAGCCAAATCCAACTGGGTGAGATCTGTTTGGATTCAAGGATAACATCAAGTTTGGACCAGGAAAAGATCCACATCCTAGTTGAGAGGGAAGCTAGTTCAAGTGGCAGTGAGGATAGAGGTTACCCAAGGTTGAGGGTTGTGTTAGAACCTCTCTGCCTGTTCTTGTCAGATTAAGGCCTAAAGGTTTGAAGCATGACTCGAATACCTGAATGGGGCATAGTCAAATGCGGGTTCGACTCATGATGATAATGGGTGGTATGGTAGGTGGATGTATCAGTAGGGGCCCGATGCCAAGCAGGGCCTGATGAATATACCAGGCAGGGCCCGATGTATGTAGGTATGCATGATACGGTTGGTATGCAAATTGTTGGATCCGAGGCAAGGTTAGGCCTGAATAACACTCGAATAGGTGAGAACTATGGGCGAGGCCTGTTTGGTTATGATAGTGTAGGTGAGACCCGATGGAAATTGGCTTGGGCAAGGTATCAGATCACGTTTAGAGTAGGATGGATCTACTGTAAGTGGTTGGTATCAGTGTGATGGTTAGGCTCAGGTAGCCCTTATTAGCTAGACTCTTAGTTGGAGCCTTGTGGTGGGATCAGATGTGAGACTGCCTATCACGGTTCAGTGGGAGGTTACTATAGATGAAGGAGATCTTGCACATATCAGAAATTTGAATTGTTGGTCGATGTGAGTGTTAGATTGGTCTGGCACCTAGGGGTGATGTTTTCATCGAGATTCACCCTTTAGCTCAATTGAAGGATTCAATTGGTGTCAATAGTTGGTTATGCTATCTTGGGTTTGAGCCATTGTAACAAGCAAGGTAGATCAGCTCTTGTTAGATGGACCCTCGTTCAGGTGTCGCCTGATGTGGGTGTATGGAGGCTATCAGCTCCAGTAAACGGTTGGAAATCCAGTATATCGGTAAATTAGTAGGTAAGTTTGCATCAAGAATGTAATTATGGGGCAATAGATGAACCTGATTGGGACTCGAGTTGGGAGTTGTTATATATATACAAGTTGGCCTTTCGTTAACAAGTTGTGATTAAAGAATGTTCCTGCCAAAAGTATCAGTTGGATGGCTTAAGACAAGAAAGAATGATTCTTAGTAGATTGCAGCAAGAGGTCCTCATGAATTCTGTTTCAGAAATGGTTCTATCAGCGTGGAAGTCAGGAAAGCTATGGGATTTTGAAATTTATAGCAATAACATGTATGTTCAACAATTAAAGGATCAATGATTTGTTCAACATTAAGGGGTTTTGTTCGGATCGTTGGTTTCCAAGAAAGTGGTAAGGAGTGATTTCGAGGACGAAATCTAATTTAAGTGGGGGAGAATTGTAACACCCTGTTTCGAATCGTTTCATAATTCGGGGCCGTGATCCGAAGACCAGTTATCATAAGGAATTGGTCATTGGGGCAAACAGAGATTTTGACCCATTTGGATGTGGGTAATGTAGATTAGTTAATCCGAGAGTTCAGTTGGTGCTTTAGAGCCCAAAGGTACAACCGTAAAGTGAAAGTTCGGGCCTTTTATGCATTTTGAATTTACATTCGGAACATTTTAAGGCAAAGGAGAGTTTATAGGGTTATAGAGCTTCTCATTACCTTTCCATGGATATAAAGATCGTCACAATCAGAGTTAAAACAAAAACGTTACGACCGTTAGCCGGTTACACGGGGCGTATGGGGAGTATGCAAGATGTACTAGGGAATCCCTAGTACGTTGGACGTACTCAACATGTACGTTGGGCATACTAGGTCATCCCTAGTACGTTGGGTGAAAATTCAGTACGCAGGTCGTACGCGATCGGTGCCTAAACCCTATTTTCATGGTATGAGCCCTATTTAAGCTCCTTAACTTCCCTAAACCCACTCCATTATCAGCCTCCACCTCTCCAACACCCTGTCTTGAAAACCTAACCCTAGATTGAGCCTTGTGGTTAAAAAGAAGGTGTTTTTAAGTTCTTTGGAGTGTTCTTGGTGCACCTTGGAAAAGAAGGAACTCATAGAAGAAGTGTTGGTTGCGTTGGAGCTTGTAGATCCAGACTTTGTTCACCTTGATATTTCTTTTAAAGGTATAAAGTTTGAATCTTGATGATGATATTGTTAGATCTAGCTAGTTTTGAGTGTTACGAGCTTTTGGTCACTTTAAGTGCATAATGTTTAGATCTTGAATGTTTGTGACCTTGTTATGAATAAAGTTGGAAACTTTATCCATCTAAACATCATTTTGATTTAGATATTATGGTTGGAGATTTGGACTTAATGGATTAAATTGAAGAAAGATGGACTTTTTGGTCCCTTTAAGACTTAAAGACTAGATATTGTTTGTTGGGACCATTCTAATGGATAAATTTGGAAACTTTATCCATTATGGAGCTATTATGAATCATAAAAATGTTTTCTTGGTTGTTTCCTTAGAACCATGCAAGAGTTAAGTGGTTTTGAGTTTTGTGAAAGTAAGGATTTTGGAGATTTAACCGTCTTTATCTATACAAAGGTTTGAAGGTTTTGAGTTTATGGTTTAAGACATCATTTAGGGTTAAGATAAGAGTTAAGATAACTTGACTTAACCCAATAAGAGCTTAATGGTGAGTTTTGGCCTCTGATGAGTACGTTGAGTGTATGTAGGAATACGCTCAGCGTAGTGCTTAGACGGTGCATCAAGAACTTATACATTGTGCTTTGTAGCTGAGTATGTGGGGCGTAAGTCTCTGGTACACAGGGCGTACTCCTCAGGATGGACATTATGGGCTTTTAGGGATTGGACCTTGTGGGGCCATTAGACTTTTGACTTTAGGTCATGGATTGACCGGTGGTGTTGTTGGTATTGGTCCCATGATAGTTATTGCGCAAATTAGGAAATTAGGCCATATTGGGCCTTGGGTTGCCATTAAGGAAATTGGGCTTTTGGAGAGAATAGGTTGGGCCCAGGTTTTGGACCAAGTAAGGAAAGGGTAAATTGGTCTTCTACACTAGTTATGGATTAAGTGGCTTTGATTCTTATTTTGGGTATTAATTGGATAATTATTTGATGGTGCTAGTGCGCAGGGATTTCCTGATTAGCAGACTAAGAATTCATTGGGAGATTCAACGACTTGAGGTGAGTTTCCTCACCATGTTTAGCGGGTGGAAGGCACCAATGTAGGCCCATGGTTTTTATGTTAGGATGCTAGATGTCTATGTGACTCTTGCATGTGTATATGCTAATATGCTTACTGGGCGGGCCCCGATGGGTATTCTTTATCCTATTACCTTTGTTATATAACTATTTTCGTATGTTGGATGGGGCCCATTATGCGGGTTATGGCGACGCCCTTTATACTTAGTGGGTGGAGGCCGTTATGCGAGTTAGAGCGAGATCCATTATACTCAGTGGGTGGGGCCCGTTATGCGAGTTATGCTAAGGCCAATTATATGCTTGATATGTATGGTATGTGGCATTTTGGAGAACTCACTAAGCTTCATGCTTACGATTTTTCATCTTTTGGTTTCATGTGTTGCCAGTTCAATAGGGAAGGGCCGGCATGATTACAGCGCATCCACCTACGTTCCTTTGAACATCCTTTGTGCATAAAAGTTTCTAACTTTCTTATCTATTATTCAACCCCTAATATGGAAACATTACATATTTTCCATATGACAACTCATTATTAATAGACTCCTCTCTATTCATAATAATGTCAATATGGTCCATCCATTACTATACTTCCCACCGTCCTTAAGCGACCAATCCTTAGCGAACCTTGGATTATCCTTAACAGATGTTTAACCACTTTAGTCATATCTGGTTCTATTCCTTTTTCCCTCTTAATTCCCTAGGCATTTGGAAAATTAGAACATGAGAATATTATAGCCAAGGTTGTAAAAATCGCTCAACGTTAGCTAGTCGGTGGACTGGGGTTAAGGGATTAATCGGCTAAGCGGAGATTAATCGGGGGATTAATCGAAGACCATTAATTGCTACTTTGTTAGATTTTAAAAAATTAAATATGACTAATATCATATAAAAGTTCTTAAATTCCACTAATATCATAGCAAAATAGGTTAATATGATAAATACAACACTAATCATACCTCAAATAGTTTTTATTGAGATATAAATTCTTCAAAGTGTTAAAATTTCATCGGGTTCAACTATTTCAGTCAGTGTCTATGCATGGATTAATCGCTAGGAGCTCTCTAATCGGTCGAGTAGCGCCTAAGGATTAATCGGAGAATAATCGGAACCTAATTGGGATTTTTACAACATTGATTATAGCATATGCAATTGATCCTATACCCGAAGCATATGGGACACGATTCATAATGTCTAACATAAAGACATGATACTTGATCATTCTTTTGCTATAATGTTTCTATTTGTCATGTTCTCATAATTCGAATTATGAAGAGGGATTTCGTAATCATAATCAAAATTTGAGAACACAATTATCATTTCCATATATATAATTTCCTTATGTTGAACCATTCCAACATAACATTCATATATATATATATATATATTTGACTAAATTTGATTAAAAACTCAATTTAAGCTTTTAGATTTTGAAATGAAGTTTGAATTCCTCTCCCTTAATCATAGCAAAACAACTTTTCAAACCCTACATCTTTGCAAATCGAAACTTTCGTTTTCTATAATTAATACTGCTAACTTGCAACACTTTCCATAATAATCATGCTCCCATTATCATAATAATTATTATCTTACTAGCATAACACTTATACTCCCACTAACTTTGACATCTACCCAGAAATCAGATGTACTTCTAGAAATCAATACTTATTGACTTTCATTCAAAGTTCAGATTTCTGATACGAGATGATTCGATAAGACCTTATCTAGGCTTCTCAAAATCACACACCTTTCCTTAATTAGCTTCCATGTGTGTCTTAACATTTTAGAACTTACAACAATAAGTCCCAAATGTTTAGACCTTTTCCATTTCTCACAATTCGGACTATGAAGAGGGATGCTGTAATCATAATCAAATTTGAGAATGCAAATAATACAATTGCTATCTCCTTAAAATCTACTTAGTGAAAGTGTTTTCCTCACAATCATTTTCATAAATTGGAGAGAAACCTTATGAAACTTAGATTTTATGGTGTATGTGTTCCTATCCATGTGAATTTGTCATAACCATAATCACAAGACAAGGTTAGTGAAAAATCCAAACTCATATGGACTGAATTTGTTCAATCTTAATTTCTTGCCACCTGGCAGCACAAGGGCCTACCATTGCTTCCAAGCTACTATGCTAACAACTGAGAACTCATTGAACTCACATGCATAGTCAACTTTAACTGGAATGGGCACAGAAACAAGAATATGTCAACACGACATGTTACAAACCTCAAGTCGTGTGCTAGTGTTTAACAATAGGTTTACTCTTGATTGGTTCTTGAAACTTTCAAGATCTTTAAGACTCCCACTGACCTCTAGACATATAAGACTCTCTTTTCAAGAACCATTCCTTGACAAACAAATATTCAAAAGTTAGTGCCGATTCTAATCAAGACTAACACTTCACACAATTGGTCTTAATTTGTCTTTGTTTTATCCAAAACATCACAACTTACCAATTTCAAATGTACAAGATTAGAAAACATTTTACTCTACATTTGATAAGTGTTATAAACCTTTCTTAAGATTATGTCACTCAAGTTACAATTTTGGAGTATGACTCTAAGCCTTGTTCTTGGAACGAAGTATGACTCGTCTTCTAGATTTAACCATTTCAAAAATTCACGATTCCTCTTCTTAGCCATAGAAATGCACTAAGATGTCCTTAGATAATCAATTGTGATATGGTTTTCATAGTCATTAAGATGATCATAAAGCACGATACTCAAGTACGCTCCCATCTTTTCAGATTGGAGAAACTTCTATCTTTCTGCCTAATTTGATTCTTCTTATTCGTTCTGCTACACAATGAAACTTTTCCAATGTTCAGAATTATACTTAAACTTGTAAGTATAATCATATTTACTAAACTTTTGTAAATCATGATGAATAGTCTTATCGTTCTTTGTGGTGGACCTGACCAACACCCACCCAGTGTACCCGATCCCCTAGTCCTTCACTTGAGTCACATATACATGTGAACATGGAATTAGTCTTAATTTTCAAAAATTCTCATTCATCACACAATACAAGTTGCATGATTCCAATTTTATATCCAATTGAAACTTGGGTGATGAGAATCTTTCCGTATTTGGTAAATTTTGACACTACCACAAACGAAAGAATCAAATTCATATTGCTAACATAGAAACATACAAACATCAATTTTCACAAATGTCATTGCAAGGAGATATAAAAATAAAAACAATTTTTTTTATATATTTATAAAATACGGGAAAACTTTTTTCTTACAATGCAATTACAAATGAAAACTAAGTTATTACAAATTTCTAGGCAATTTATCATAACTCCTAAGCAGCATCTCAAAAATCCGATCATCGAACCATGCGATTGAAACCCATCTTCGCGACTAGATTCAACATACTCTTCCTTTAAGCTTCCTTCCTTTTTCATGATCCTACAAAACCTCAAAATGCAACCTTGTCACATCATGTATTAAGAATCAACAATCAAGAACTTAATAGAGTCCGACTGTAGACTTACCTGAAGCAGAGTCAAACCTTTTTGATCCTACATTCTCTCAGATCTTTTAGGTAGTCAGGGCAGCTTCGCTTCCAATTTCCCTTCAAATAACAGTAGAAACAAATGGATTGTTTTGCATTGGCACATGGGACAATCACATACTTAGACTTTCTCTTTAACATTTGGTCAACCGGGTTGACTATGGCCGATCCCTTTCCACTGAGAAGATAAATCTTTTCTAGACTTCCAATGTTACCATTACCAATGTCCATGCAAGTTTGAGAAGTAGATCTTCCAATCAAATTTGCTTCTCCAGTGCGCCAAATCATTTTTGATTCAGCAGCAACGAGTAAATAGGTAAGATTAATAAGGGTCATGTTGTGGTCTGTCACATAGTAGTCCTTAATGAACTTACTATATGACTCAGGAAGTGATTCAAGAACTCAGTCAATAGCCAACTTCCTTGGGAACACGACACCCAACATCCTTAGCCTGTTAATGTGTGACTTCATATCCATGACATGTGCACATACAAACTTTCCATCTTGGTGTTTACTTGCCAATAGGGCTTGAATGACCTTGAATTTTTCAAGTCTTTGAACTTGTGGGTTAGGGATAATAATTGGAGGAGGTGGAAGAAGTGAAGTATGATTTCCATTTCCTCTAATGTATGACAAAGGGATTAATCTTTCACCTTGATCGCCATGTGGGATATCATCTTCAAGAGGAAAGCTTGTTCCAAAAGATTTGTGAAGACCATAGTTGTTTGGACTAGACGTGTACAATGGGAGAAATTCAAGTTAGTTGATTTAATTCCTTAATATAACACCCAAATGAAATATTAAGGCTAGGACCCAACACAATATTTTACAATTCGGAAGAGGGATGTCATAATCCTATTGCAAAATATTTGAAGGTTGGTAAATGACGATTTACCAATTTCCACCATGTAAAATGAAATTGATAATTAAGTTTTAAATGGATTGAAATTCCTAGATCCTTTTCTATGCCATGTTTAAATCTCGATTGTGCCCTTCAAGTTTGTGACTCCGATGCCGAGGATCACAAACAAGGTGTGAATAACCATGCAAATTGGCTTGGTACACCCAATGTTACAACCACCTAATCAATGTGCCGGTTAACCACACACGCTCCATTGATCTATGATTAACATTAGGCTGCCCTTTACCATGCACTGTCAGCCCCAGATTAGTGTGTCGGTTAACCACGCATGCTCCACTAATGACTTAACAAGGTTCAAACTGCAAGTTCATGGGTTAGCACCAAATTCACATTTTCCTAAGTAACTAAGATTAGGAATTTATAAGTGTTTAGTTACTTAGTTTTTCATTATACTTTTAATGAGAATTAATGTCCTGTTAAACCCATTAAACTGCCATTTTAATGGGTGAGAGTGGACACCCATTAAACTGCCATTTTATAGGCAGTAACTTAATACCCCCCTTATAGACTGGCTTCATGAATTAGGCCTACTAACGGTAAGACTGACTTTACTCTTATATATATATATATATAATAATAGTTTAAGGGTTGAATTTTTAACTTTAAAAATTCTAGGGTTCGGAACTAAATGTTTCAAAGTGAAACTTCGCATTTACAAATTCCAAAACTTGAGGGCAAGTTTTGAACTATTCAAAAACTTTTGGTTTTCATAACTTATGAGTTTAATATAGGTTTTTATGAAAAGACTCTTCACATTCCATAACTTGAGGACAAGTTATGGAGTTCATAAAACATTTATGTAATAGACTCTTCAAGTTCCATAACTTGAGGACAAGTTATGGAAGATTTAAAACCATTTTATGATGACATTTAAAAATGAGACTTTTCACTTTCCATAACTTGAATACAAGTTATGGATTTCACCAAAATCAATTAGATCAAAAATTCCAACTAACAAAATGAAACAATTTACCTATTATCTAATTAAACTCATAAGTTAAGATAATTCATATCAAACAAGTTTCAAGAAATTAGCCTAATCATATATACTAATACAAATCATGAAACTTTGACAATTATCTTTTATTTGGATGAGAATTGTCATTACCATATCAACAAAATCAGATTTTATGAACTAAAACATTTTGTGGTGATGATTCTAATCCAAAACAGGCCAAAAAAAACTCGAAAAACTGCCCGCTGGAGCACCAACTCGGCGAGTACATGAATTGGACTCGTCGAGTTGGACTTTTTATGTTTAGACTCGGCGAGTCCCCCAGTGGACTCAGCGAGTTCACTGTCCAGAATGCAGAAAATCGATTTTTAAACATTGAAAATTACATTTGTATCAAATATAATAGAAAACAATCCTAGTATCTAATTTCACTGATGGGTTTTAGTATACTACAACATCCTATGATGCATATACAACCCTAAATGCTTTGGATCTATGTTTTCTCTAATTATACATGCAATATTGTTTCCAAAGCATTTAGCCTACAACTAGCATGCAAATGAAATAATCAACATAAAAGAGAGTTATAGAATTACCACTTGGTTGTAGCTTGTAGAACTTCTTGAGTTTGGCCTTTAATAACTTAATGCCCCAAGTTTTGCACCTCAAATGGAATCACAACACACCTAGAACAAAGGAGACTTTTGAGAGAGTATTTCTTGCTCTAAAATCGACTCAATGATCTCCAAGAACACTAGTGTTCCATGTTGAATGCTAAGAGGCTTCTTATATAGTGTGGCAAGACTAGGGTTACACCATGTAAACCCTAATGTGAATGACCTTCCATATTACTTAGGCTCCACGGGTTTAAAACCCCGTGGATCATCCATGGGTTGTCACTTGTGTTTAGCCCAACATAAGGAATCATCGATCATTGGCCAACACCATAAGAATGAATGATTACCAATCAATCCCCATATATTTAGTTAGTCTCTCTTGATCAAAAAATTAATTCCAAATTAATTCTTGAACAATACTAATTAAATAATATGATTTCATGTTAATATATTAGAACTTATAATATATTAATAAGTCATAAATAACCTCTTCTCAAAAGTCCATCCTATCAAATTATCCTAGTGATATGCAACCCAAATGGACCATGCTACTCTCGGTTCAAGTACATACCAATTATAGTTATGGGCTTAGACACCTAATCCAACGTTATTTGCTAAGATCTTGCTAGTTACAGGGTTTGTGTACATTGTTGGTCTCATAGTCTTGGTTTAGTTGAGTATGAGCTACTTCAGGCCCTAGATTGAGATTATGGATTCATAAAAATGAAAGCTTGGCCACTCTCATTAAGCCATGCATGAGTTTTGGAGACTTGGATGAGTTTTGGGCCTAGAATTTTAATTTTATACCCTTTTGTATGCATGCAAATGGATAAAGTCAGAGACTTGATCCATTGAGACGTCCCTTATTGTCGAGATATGAAGTTTGATGAGTTGGCTTTCTACATTAAGGACATAATAAAGGAATTTGAGTTAAGTGCGAGTACGAGAGGTGTACAAGTGGGTACGCAACACGTACCTCCTGTTTTTCCCGTAAAAGTCAATCAACCCTCTACATGGGGCGTAGAGTGTGTCACACCCCCAAACCGAAACGTCGGAAACATTCGGGGGTGGAGGACGTCATGTACAGTATCACAACAATTGCATCATAGTAATCAAAGTAAACACAACCATTACATTGAAAATATAGGTATTTACATCGGTTTGTTACATAGTTTGTATTCACCGAAAGTATAGCAAAAAGTAAAAGACGTGACTTTATACGGTCCGTCTTCTCAAAAGTTGCGGGAGTACCTGTCTAGTAATTCCCTGAGAATATAAGTGATTTTAAAAGAGTATTAGCATTAAGACGGTGAGTTCATAAGAATGTTTTTGAAGTGAAAACCTGTCATTGAATCTATAAAAATGTTTGTATGCTTCCCATGAAAATCCAATATTTTCTAACATATGTGTTTGTTATTGTGTTCTGTAGTAGTGTATATATAATATACTAGTTCATATTCCTGGTTATTACCAGCTGTATTGTATATAGTAGTTTTGAATGAAAACCCTTTTGTATGAAAACCCCGGTTACCACCAATATGTATAGTAGTTTTATTAATTAAAATAAAAATAATGAAGAATGAATTCCTATAAACAAAGGTTACTTTATACTATTGTGAGTTCATATAACCATGGTTGATATGGCTGATGACCTCTGCGACGTTCCTCAGGTGTCGGACATTATGATATTTGTCACCCCAGGCATTCCTGCCTAACTGTAGCTAGCAGTTTAGGTGTGGGATTATCAGTCCTGAAAAGATTTATTCACAAATCTCACGCTCTCCCTCCAGGAGACTCTGGTTACACTAAATGATAGGATTTATTCCATACCCCGGAGGATACAATTGAAGAGATGTCTCACAATCCTGTATTAACTAGTTTACGTCTAGTTTGTATGGTTCTCTTGTATTTGAATCCTTTTGTATACCTTCTAGATTAATAATAATTATACTTAAATAATTATTTAGTGTTGTACTCTTGTAATCTGAAAGTAGTAATCATAAACTAAGTCTGTCAAAGTTTATATGTCTGTTAATGTATAAGCTCTGAAATTATAGAATTGTGTATTGAAATCCCAAACTATACCTATTATAGTTTGCTTGTTTGTTATGTACTTGTTTCATGTATTGATATGAAAACTATGCAATTATGATTGTAAGTTGAAAACGTCCCTTACGCTCCGCATGTTACAAAAGGGATAAAATATCTAAATATTTTATAAAATGTGGAAATCATTTAATTGTATCAATTGCATAAGTTTTAAACATTTTAAAATTATTTTGTATAAGTTCACAAAATCATTTGTGTTTGGCTTGTATCCCCCTGAAAATGTTAAAAATAGTAAAAGCATAAGGGTATGAACTCACCATTAGTTGCGTGAAAGTGTCGGACAACGAAACTAGAAATGAAGACCCTCAGGTTGATGTACGCGACACTTAACGGGATCCTAATAACATTTAAATACATATGTGCATTTTATTAGCGAAACGATTAATTATAGTGTTGGAAAAACACTTGCTTTTGGTTTAGGAATGCTACCGGGACTCGATTGAATCAGAAAAAGCAGGTTTTCAGCCAAGTTCACTACTTAGGAAGGTTTGCGGCCGTGAACTGTTCTTGGGTGTGAACGGTTCTCGGCCTTGATCATTGTTCTTGAAGCAGATATGAAGTTTTGAAGGGTTCACGGCCGTGAACTGATTTCGGCCCTTGAAGATTCGAATATTTGACGGATTTGCGGCCGTGAACTAAAGAACACCAATACTGAATGTGACATCCCCATTTTCACGGCCAGAAAAGACCGATTTTGTTTATGCTTTATAAAAATCAAAGTACCTCTTTTAAATTGGCAATTCGAAACACGAAGACACGAATCTGTGAGAGACACGACACGACACAAATACACGACACGAATACATCTTAAAAATTGAGATAAAGCTTATTTCTCATCGTGTAATCGTATCGTGTCAAAATTCAAGGCCAAAAATTTCATTTTTAATTAGGTTATTACATAAAACCAAAGTATGAATAATCAAAATATAATATTATGAAACCATATCAGAGTATAATCCCAAGGATCTCGTGTGTGGAAAACATAGTGTGATGCGCTGCGACCATGCAGGCTCCTTTCCTTTGAAACAAAGTACCTGAAACCAAAACTATAAACCGTAAGCACGAAGCTTAGTGAGCTCCCCCATCATACCACATACCACATAATACCATCGATATCTTTCAACCGGTAACCGGGGACTATTTCACCCCTATCACTATCACATAATAATATGTCATAAACATAGTAATCACGTAGTAAGATAATAAGCATGCTGATCACATACTAACATATCATAAACATACTGATCACATACTAACATATCATAAACATACAGATAAGCATTGCACGGGTTCTGTATACCCCTTCAGTATCTTTCAACTGGTAACTGCCATCGGTATGTTTCAACCGGTATCTGTCATCAGTATCTTTCAACCGGTATCCGCCATCGGTATCTTTCAACCAGTAACTGGGGACTATTTCACCCCCTACCACTATCATATAATACCATGATATAACAGTCACGCATTTCTGGGGTACTAACCTACCCTTCGATCCTAACAACCGAGTCGGGGAAAAACTATTCCCTGCTACTACCACTAACATATATAGCATATCACATAAGCATAACATAAACATATCTCATTAGCACATCACATAAGCATATCTCATGAGCATATAACATAAACATACCAAGATAATTATCACAAAGACAATTATCTACCAACTACCCCTGTTGGTGGGCCGGCATTGTGGCCTTAGACCCACCTCTACTGGAAGGTAACTCACCTTACACTGCTGAAGTCCCGTAGACACATTCCCACACTGCTGAAGTTCCGCAGACTCAACCCCAGCTGCTAGATGACAGATTCCCGAACTGTCAATACCAAAATAACACTCAATTAATAACTGGGTTCTACTACATAACCATAACACATACTTGGATAATTACTACAATACCCCAAGCTTGGCGTAATCAAGCCCAAGGCCAATCCATAGGCCCAAAGTCAACTAGGAATCAAAGCCCAGCATATGGCCCAATTTTCCAAATTGGGCCCAGGCCTACACATGGTCTTATTCTAAGGCCCAATATCATATAATCATTAAGGCCCAACTATGGCCCAATTTTCCAAATTGGGCCCAACCCCTTACATGGGCCTTGCCCTAGGCCCATTAAATTATTTCAGTCCACATGATTATTCTTGGATGGCCCATTAATAATCTAATCATCAAGGCCCAACAATAAACCCAAGTGAAGTTAGGGTTTCTCATAAAATGCCGATTAGGGTTAAGTTTCCTACTTAACCCATTAAGGACTCAATCCAATAAGGGCTTAATTCATTAAGTCCAATATTGCTTAGATTAGTTTTTGCCAATGGTTATTATTTAATATCTCCAGTTATTAAATAATACCTGTGCGTGTCCCGATTAATTCTCAAAATTAAGGTTTTATCGTCATTAGGGTTTCCAACCCAAATACTAGTCCATTTATTAATTTGTTGGGTTTTTAGGTCAATTAGGGCTTTATTGGGCCTATTAAGCCCACTATAATAATATTAAAGCCCATTAGGGATTTCATTAAGCCCAGTAGAGTCCATTAAGCTTTATTGGGCCCATTTGAGCTTACAAGGACCACTAGGGTTTCAAGCACCCCTCCCAAACGAATCAACTCACAAGGCAAACACATCGCCACCCGACACGGCGGCCGGTGGCGGCAGCCACCACCCTAAGGTGGTGGTTTTCCATTTTCTTTTCATTTCTCTTCTTTTTGTTACATTTTACATTTCTAAAACCCCAAATAATCACACACACAAACACTAACACAACCACATATACATAGCAACCTAGTGGCGACCAACGGTGGTGAATGGCGGCAGCCACCACCTCACGGTTAAAGTGATGATTCCAAACTCGGGAAGGACTTCGCTTTTAACGATTCTATTTTCCTTCGACGAAACCTAGCATTATTATCGCTAAGTTTTAGTCTAATCTTTATTGCGACTAATTATTAGTCTAGATTCATCATTAAATCAAAGTCTACTTTCATGATCTATCAATTAAAGAACAACCAGGTAGGATCATATCAGAGGTAGGGTCTGTTTGGTATGTGAAGTATACTATTTGGAAATCTCACTTTAAACACCTCTCTAAATCACAGCCTACACATCATTCCCGCAAGTAGATCAATTAGTATAACGACTTTGAAGAGCCTTCGTGCGCTCCGGGGCTTTTTTCTAGCGCTTGAGAAGTTTCCTAGGCTTTAGGAGGGTTTAGGGAATCTAGAGAGAAGTTATAGAGAGAAATAAAGGCTTATGATGTGAAGAAAGTATGAAGGATTCATCCTTTATTTATAGAGATTTTATCTTAGAGTAGCCCCTTGTTAGGTCCAGTTAGTGTTGCGTCTTGGGCTCCTTAGCTAGTCCAGTTTAGTCTCAGGTATGGGCCTGTCGATGCGTGAGTTATTTTGTAGGGTTTATTATTTATAGATGCTTGCATGCATTCTAGAACGTAAGATTTGATAGAGTTTTTCATAGCCTACACAGTTCTTATCTTTTGTAAACCTAATATCCTCTACAGTGGAAGTTTTTCATCGAGCTCTGCTGAGGATTGAGTTAATTGAATCATTCGAATCATTCAGATTCATTCTTGTGTTTTTATCTTACTGTTATTACTTTCTTGATTTGCCTGTTATAAGATCTAATCGATCAAGAGTTTTATAAACTCATCAATTGGTATTAGAGCAGGAGGCTGTGTAACACATACACATCTCTTCTGTGAAAGAAGTGATTAGGGTTATTCCGCATTAACTGATATTTATTGAGCCGTCACTCCATAATTGACGTATCTCATTATTTATTCGTTTTGCCCTAATATTACATATTACAAGTCTGATCTTGCAACAGGTTAAACGATCAAGCATGGACGATTCTCAATCTAATCCTATCAACATCTCAAACAGTATTGGACCAACAAAAAAGATTCCAATTCTTTACACTCATGATTACGAGGTATGGGTGCATCATTTTGAATACTATGTCATCGGATCTGAAGATAATGGGTATCTTATATGGGAAGCTATTGTATCTGGACCATTTGCTCATTCAGGAACATCCATAATCATTAAAACTCAGAAAGAGTATAATGATCTGTTAAAAGATGTGAGATACGTTTCTCAAGACGAAAAGGAGAAGTTTCAATGCAACATCAAAGCATTGAGACTTATCCGATTCGCTCTTCAGTCTGACACATTTAGGTTGGTGAGTTCCTGCAGTACAGCTAAAGAAATATGGGATCGGCTGCGAGAGCTGTATTCTACAGATGAAGATTTGGAACACTCAATTCAGACCTTGCTTTTGTCTGAGTTTGGTGAGTTCAAGCAAAACTCCGGTGAGTCTATTACACAGACGTTTGATCGCTTCAATCATCTTCTCAGCAAGATGATCAAACATGATATCGAAAGGAAGCTGATTGAACAGAAGGTCACCTTTCTAAATGGCTTAAGATCCGAATGGAGAGCTGTTGTGTCTACAGTTAAAGCTCAAGAGCCGTTCAGGTCATATTCGCTGGCAAAACTGGTGGGAATTCTGAAATCCCAAGAAAAGATAGTGATGCAAGAAAAGAGTGTGGTCTCAAATTTGGGGTCCTTGGCCCTCCTGTCTAAAAACAAGAATGTAATAGAAGATGAAGATCTGAACTTGGAGGACTACAATCTAACTTCAGAAGATTATGCTATGATGGTGTCCACTCCAAAAAGGTTCATCAAGAAGAGGTTTCCTACCAATAAGAACCGAAATTGGCAGGGAAGCTACGGTTCAGAAAAAGTAAGGGAGGAGCCGAAGACTGAGGAACCAAAGAAAGAGGCAAAGGTTGAAGGACATTCTGGTGTCAGCTGCTATTACTATGGAGGAAAGAATCATTATGCCAAATATTGTGTTCTGAAGAAAATGGCAGAGAAAGATGAGGAGAAAGATGAAGAGGCAATCCTGATGAAAAAGCTAGAAAAGATTAAGAGAAAGAAAGCTACTACTAATCCTTCTATGAATGCTCTTATTGTACAGGGTTCGACAGAGGATGACGATTTCGGTGGCGTACAAGTGTGGTCGACCGACTCAGAAGATGATGAGGTGAGAAAGCCTTCACATGGAAAGGCGTATGTCGCAAGAGGTGGTGAAAGCGGTGGAAAGTGTCTGATGGTGACTGACGTATCTCACATGAGGGGATACAATACAGGTGGTGGAAATGAGGACACCAAGGAGCGAGAGGACTTATGCTTTACAGCAAAACCTCTCAGTGTGCAGATCAATGAACTTGATGAATTGATCAAGAAGGTACAATCTCTTTTTATTTCATTCAAAATTCCATAGAAATCATATGAAAACGAATTAAGTAGCTTAAATTCTAGAATCTCAAATCTGGATAGTTGTTTAAATCAAACACGGGTCACCAATTCTAACCTAACTGACCAGATAAGCAGGGTGTCATCCAAGAGTGAGGAACGAAGGATGTGGATTGAGCAGAAGGAGTCGGAGCTGATTAAGTCTAAAGATGAAAACATTTATTTGCAAAGAGACAATTTGAAACTTTTAAAACAAAGAAATGTTTTTTGTTTGATTGCTAAAAGACTTTATGATAACATTACTCAACTGCATCTGAATTGTGAAATAGGGCAGAAAATACATCGCATGATTTTACCCTTTCTTGAGTTTAAGGAGGATGAAATCGATGCTGAAGCATACAACTGTGAAAGTGTTGTATTGTCTAATGATGTGAATCCTACTTATATGTACGGTCTGGACAAAATAGAATCTTTTATAAAGTCCAAAGACCATAAGGACATGCTGAAAAATCTTTTGGATGAAAACGATAAGTTGAAACTAAGAACCGAAACCATACAAAAATTTGACTCATTGAGTGCCAAGTTAAGTTCAGAAAATAAAATTGATGTTGAAAACGCATCTGAACTTAATAAGGACGATAACATGAGTGAAATTTCTGTAGAGGTTGAAGTTGACTGTTCTGAGTTTGTCAAGAGCGAACCCGAAAACCACAAAAACCTAATTTCTGAAAATTATGTGGAATTTGCTCGTTTGTCCAAGAATAAGTCCCCAGCCCTCAAAGAAAAAGCTCTTGTGTTTCAGAAGGTTAGAACTACTCCAAATCAGGTGTATAAAGTCACAGGAGTAACCGAACATCAAACAGCCGAACTCACTACCATAGTGAACGAAGATAACGCAGATGGTTGTGATGAGTTCTTCTGGTCAGCTCCTATAGATAATGCCGACGAAACAGTTGGTTTGTCAGAGCGAAGGAAAACAAAAGGAAGATATGTACCAGAGCCGCTGAATAAGCCTGACAACTTTGACGTGCCAAGCACAAGTGGCACTAAAGAAATACCTGTAGAAGAAGTCAACTCCACAATCGAAACCTCATCTACGAAGAACGAACCGGCTGTCAAGAAGCTAAAGCAAAAGGCTAATATCCATAGACAACCGAAATAGGTGAAAAATCAAAAGCAGCAAAGAAACCTAAGGTACAAAAAGAATCTCTCAGAGCGAAAGCAGTTTTGACGCTCTCAAAACACTCATTTCTCTTA
This sequence comes from Lactuca sativa, assembly GCF_002870075.4. Lineage (NCBI taxonomy): Eukaryota > Viridiplantae > Streptophyta > Magnoliopsida > Asterales > Asteraceae > Lactuca > Lactuca sativa. The sequence goes on from NC_056630.2 coordinate 57,942,767, forward strand.
TCATGATAGAAATTCAAAGTCAGAGAAAAAGACTTTCGGGCCGCATGAGGAACAGAACCGAAAGGTTAGGTTCGGTCCTGAGAGCAACAACAACCGAAAGGTTAGATTCGGTCCCGAGAGCAACAGCAACCAAAAGGATAGGTTCGGTCACGAAGGCAAAAGCTACCGAAGGTCCAGGTTCGATCCCTTAAATGACCAAAAACAAAAGGGTCATTTAGAACCTCAAGTCAGGAAAAACTCCCAGTCTAAATTCACCCATTCTAATTCTTCTCATTCTCAATTCTCTTCTAAACCCTATTCTGTTCCTGCACAAAATTCAAAATCATCAACGAACTTGAAAGGAAAATCGAAGATTTCCTCAGTCCAGGAAGACCGAAAGCAGACTAATGCCCAAACACCAAAATCTAAAACCAAAACGTCTGTAACTAACCCTAACAAAATCAAAGTTTTCACTATTAAGAGGAAAGATGAAACAACATTAATAAAAAGAACATATCTTGTTGATGTTTCTCTTACTATTCCTGTTCCTGTGAAAGGCTCACGTGGAACCAAGAAACTTTGGGTTCCTAAATCTGCTTAATTTTTGCAGGTTATAAGTGACGAGCAGTTCGACGAAGAATGGTACATTGACAGTGGCTGCTCACGTCACATGCCAGGAAGGAAGGAAGAGCTAAGGGAGTTTCGATCTCTTCAAAATGGTGGGAATGTCAAGTTCAGCAACAACTCTTATGGAACGATAAAGGGTTATGGGATGATAACCAATGGAGACTTTACAATAAGAAAGGTGGCGTACGTTGAAGGGTTGCAACACAATCTCATCAGTGTATCTCAACTGGTGGGCAGTACCGGTCTCAAGGTTTCATTCGACGACGAAGGTTTAGAGATTATAGAGAAGAAATCCAACAAGGTCATTCTTAAATCAGACCAAAAAGGTGAAATGTTTCCTCTCAATCTCAAACCAATCAAAGGAAATCCAGCTATATGCCTCTTGTCCAAAGCTCATTCTGACAAAAGCTGGTTGTGGCACCGAAGGCTCTCACATCTCAACTTCAAAGACATCAACAAGCTTGTCACGGGAGGTCATGTTCGGGGTCTTCCATTGCTCAAGTTTGATCGAGAACACTTGTGCGCTGCATGTGAAATGGGGAAACAAAGTCGTCAAAGTCACCCATCCATCATAAACACAAAAGTTGTCGAACCACTTGAGTTGCTTCACATTGACTTGTGTGGTCCATCATCAATCGAAAGCATTGGCGGTAGCAAGTATATTCTTGTTATTGTTGATGATTTCTCACGTTTTACATAGGTGTTCTTTTTGAAACACAAATCTGAGGCTACTCCTAAGCTAAAGATGTTCATCAAGCAGGTTGAAATGCAACTGAGAAAAGTCGTTCGCAACATTAGGAGTGACAATGGACTGGAGTTCAAGAACAGAGAATTTGAAGAATTTTTGGCAGAAAAAGGAACCAGTCACAACTTCTCAGCCCCCTACACGCCTCAACAGAACGAAATTGTCGAAAGACGAAACCGATCCTTGTGTGAGGCGGCCCGAACTGTGCTAAGTTTCGCTTCTCTTCCTTTATATTTCTAGGCTGATGCTATTGCTGCAGCGTGTTTTACGCAGAACAGGTCTTATCTCAACAAGCGTTTCTCTCTTACTCCTTATGAGATCATCAATAACAGGAAGCCGAACGTAAAATTCTTCCATGTGTTCGGCTCACGATGCTTCATCTTCAACTCCAAAGAACATCCTAACAAGTTTGACGTTAAAGCTGATGAAGGAATATTTCTGGGATATTCTCTTACTTCAAAAGCCTACCGGGTCTTAAACAAGCGTTCTAGGAAGATCGAAGAAACATATTATGTGACTTTTGATGATAACTACGTCAAGAAGCTAAAGGTCGCTGATGAAGCAATTGGAGAGATTTTCTCTCAAACAGGTCAGGTCACGGCCACCATTGCTAATTTGGTTGACCAGTTTGTGGAATTATTCGATGAACCTGAGAAAGCTACTCTCTCGGAAGCCAAGGCAGCAGACAACAAATTCGACCATCTAAAGCAAATCGTCGAAGATGCAGCCAAACAAATGGGTGAAGGATAAGAAGTTCCAAACGAACCTCCTCAGCAAGGTACTTCAGTCGAGGGGGAGAATCCATTTCCTTCAAATCAACCGAACTCAAACTTTTAGGAGGAGAATTCTAATCCAGCTACACCCAAAAGTCCTGTAGCACCCGAAAGACCTGTAGCACCCGAAAGCTCTGCTACACCCGAAAGTCCTATAGCACCCGAAAGCTCTGCTACACCCGAGAGTCCAGCAACACCAGAAAGTCCAGCTACACCTGAGAGTTCTGCTGCACCTGAGAGCTCATCAGTAAAGGGGGAGAATTTCGACATGTTTTTCGATGACGATAGTCAATCTGAATTGGAAGAAATGGTCAATGCCGAATTGGATCCATCTTATGATCCAAATTATCCTCCTCTTATTAAATGGACCAGAGATCATCCTATATCTCAGATAGTGGGTAATCTCTCTGAAAAAGTCCTGACTCGATCTCAACTGAAGGCAAAGCAATCATCTCTATTCTCCAAAGTAGAGTTCTGCATGTATAATTCTTTCGTATCCAAACTTGAGCCTAAGACTGTCAACACAGCTCTTCATCATTCCGATTGGGTACAAGCCATGCAAGATGAACTCAATGAGTTTGAAAGAAACAAGGTATGGCGCCTCATTCCAACTCCTAAAGATGCCTCAGTCGTTGGCCTCAAATGGGTTTTCAGAAACAAAATGGACAAGGAAGGAAATGTAATACGAAACAAAGCTCGTCTCGTGGTAAAAGGATACTGCCAGGAAGAAGGAATTGATTACGAAGAAACTTTTGCTCTGGTAGCTAGGCTGGAATCTATTCGAATATTTCTGGCCTATGTTGCACACAAGAACTTCGAGGTCTACCAAATGGACGTAAAATGCACCTTTCTGAATGGAGAACTTGAATAAACGGTTTACGTGGAGCAACCTCCAGGTTTTGTTAATGAAAAGTACCCAAATCACTGTTATATTCTAGACAAAGCATTTTATGGTCTAAAACAAGCACCTAGGGCATGGTATGAAACGCTAACTAAGTTCTTAAAGATGTCAAAATTCAAACAAGGTTCGGTTGACCCAACCTTCTTTCGTAAGAAGGAAGGTAACCACCTTATGATAGTTCAAATCTATGTCGATGATATCATCTTTGGCTCAACGAATCTTAGCTTAACAGCTGAATTCAGAAAGCTGATGGAGACTAAATTTAAAATGAGCTCAATGGGTCTGATTAACTTTTTCCTTGGTTTAAATATTAGATAGGGACCCGAAGGCATCTTTATCAACCAGGAAGCATACACCAAGACTCTTCTTGCTAAATTTGGCATGATGGGAGACTCAAAGGTTAAAGTTCCAATGGCGTTTGGCACCAAGCTCACACCATCCTTGGAAAAACCGGCAGTCGATATAACATTATACCACCAGATGATTGGGTCCTTAATGTACCTTACTGCTAGCAGGCCTGATATAATGTTCTCTATGTGTTATTGTGCTAGGTTTCAGGCCAATCCTCGTGAACCACATATGCTTGCAGTGAAAAACATACTTCGGTATCTGAAACGAACCACCTCCCTCGGTCTATGGTATCCATCAAACTCAGGTTTCTTCGTTCAAGCCTACTCAGATGCAGACGTTGGAGGATGTGGTTTAGACAGGAAAAGCACCACTGGAGGCTGCCAATTCCTAGACGGGAAGTTTGTTAGCTGGCAATCAAAGAAACAGTCATGTGTTTCTCTGTCTACAGCCGAAGCAGAGTACATTGCAGCTACCTCCTGTACATCTCAAGTGATTTGGATCCAAAGCCAGCTCCGTGATTATGGACTTAATATGAAAAAGATCCCACTTTATTGCGATTCAGAAAGTGGAATTAGCATTTGTCATAACCCAATGCAACACTTCAAGACCAAGCATATAGCACTGAGGTATCACTTTATAAAGGATCATGTGGAAGATGGAAATGTCGAAATTCACTTTGTTTGAACCACTGATCAACTGGCCGATATCTTCACCAAAGCTCTTCCTAAAGCGAGTTTAAATAAAATTTTACAAGGGCTAGGAATGATGGAATCGGAATCAGTACCAAAAACTACTTCTCAAAACTAAAAGTAGGAAGCGAAATGAACCGAACGTTCGGGTTCGGTTCACGTGTGTGCCGAAATGAACCGAACGCTCGGGTTCGGTCCTATTCTCTTATCTTCGCCTATCACTCAAAGGTAGTTTCTTTGGCTATAAACCTTTTGTATCTTTTTCAAATTTCATCTCTCTTATTTTCAAAGTTTTTTTTTTCTTCTCAAAGTTGTTTTCTTTTTCAAATTTATTTTTTTTTGCAACCGAAGTAGACCGAACGCTCGGGTTCGGTTCCAATTTTTTTTTTCTTTTCTTATGTTTTTTTCTCTCTTATCAATCAACAAACTCCAAAATCAATTTTTATTTTTGTGTTCGTTCATTTTTTTGTGGCTATTTGTGTGGAAATTCTTTCATTAGTTAAGTGTCCCTAGAAGCATGTTGTTGTATGTGTCCAAAGCCTCACTCGATTCTGAATAATAGCCTTACTGACTTGGTATATACAAACCTTGTCTTCCCAATTAGGCTTTTATATTTATTCTAATCATGAGCTACCTTACTCTCCTTTCACATGAGATAAGAGTTTTTTGCTTGGTCCTTTTTTTTAATAGCAGAGGTACTTTGGTTTCTTTACACCATCTACACTACTTTTCTCCATCTCATTCGCTTCATCAACGTAACCCTTGAGACTCTCAGAAATTACCACTGAGGTTTATGGTTACACAATTTCTGTATTCATGATCTTAGCTTTGTGCCACTACGTGCTAAGTGAAATCCACAATTCAATACCTACTATGCATTGACGGTGAACAATCAACTTTGTTCTAGCTTTCACTAACGAATTGACGAACTTATCCATCGGGATGTAACATGAAATCTCTAATTTCTTTTTGTGTGATTCCTATGAAATTGTTAAATCCCATAACATTTCTTCCCTTGGAATCCAGTTTTATTTTTCTTTGAGATTTCACATAAAATATTTTCACGATGCCACTTAGATTCTTTTCAAACCTACTTGTTCATCAGACTACATTGGTCTCACAAGTACTTCGGTAGATTTCTGTCTTATGTCAAGATAATAAATTCTAAACTGAAGCGAAAGCCACCCAAATTAGCCTGATTAAAAGAAGCCTTTCAACACTTCTCCATAAGTGTCTGATCGGTATTCAACGGGAAACCAAACAAACACTTTAAGGTCTCGCTTGACTTTGAAGGAAGCGATTCGTGCCCGGGATCTATTGTTTTGTGTCTTTATTGACATCACAATTTCCCACAAATGTGTTGCTTTATTTCTTCTTCTTTTACACACTAAGCACGAAAATCGTTTTGATTTTCCATAATTCTGGTTTCATTACTTACAAGGCAATTTTTTTGAAAGAGGTGTGGCTCACATTGTTACACGTGGTCATTTTGCTTTAAGATGGCATTCCCTTTAAAGGGATAAGATGCTGACTCAGGCGAGAGTCCAATCGCTTTGATTTTCAAATGGCGCTTGAATGACAGGTGTGCGAAGTGGAACCGTTTTTTTTTTTTAAAAACGGCGTCTGATGGGAAGGCGCGTGAATCGGGATATTTCTTCTCTCTCCTGCGTAATCATCGGGGCTACCAACTGTCACGCATCAATTACCTCCGAAAAACCCTTCGTATTTCCTTTGAAGATTTGGGAACGGATTCTTCTCTCTCCTTTAGCCATAGTATAAAAGGTACTCTTGACCATTATTTACCTCTTTACTGCACCCAAAATTCAGAGAGCAAGAAAAGCTTTGAGAATTCTACTGTTCATCATCTCTCCCAACTTCTTTACTTCAATGGCGGATTCATCATCTGTTCATGCCACTTCCCACATCCTGCCGATTCGTCCTCAATAGAGTCTGATCATCGATCTTACTCCACATGTTTATGATGCCTTCATGTTCCCGATCATCGAATGCCTCAAATACTCGCCGCTTGCTCCTGCTCTCACCAAAGTTGAAGCTGTTCCAATGGATTTTTTATCCCAAATCTTTGCCACTGCTCATTATGATAAGTCTGTCGATAGGATCTTCTTCGACATTCTTGATCACAAGGCATCAATCTCCAAACAGCGATTATGCTCACTTTTAGGGTTTGAACCCGATTCATCTAGGGTTAATCCTGAATCCATTCCGGTGGGTCACCTGTTTTCTATGTTCTATAACATGGGATACACCAAGGTTCTGACGACGGTCACTAAGTTCAAGAAATCATGCCTGCCTCCACAATGGAACGGGTTATTTACGGTGCTATTCAAGGGGTTATCGGAACGCAGTGCCGGTTCAGACGGAGCAAGTTGTCTGTTCATCATGATTCTTTATGGGGTATACAACGGAATCAACCTCGACTATGGGTCGGTGTTATGGCAGCAACTGATCCAGAGCCTTGCATCCACGTCTCGACACTCAGAGATCTCCTACGCTCGATTCTGGACTCTAGTCACATAATGGGTGATGGACAAGTATCGTGTCCCCATTGTTGTTGATTCTCCACTCTCTTCGCTAGGTACTTTCCATACCACGAAGATAATAGTCTCCGATGCATCAAAATTTCAGTTTATTAGCTCCATCCCTGAGTCAATGTGTGGAGACGTTCCTGCCGAAAGCCGCATCATCCGAACATACAAGGAGTTTCGTCGCTCTGGTCCTAGAGAGCTCACTCCTGAGATGATCAAATCCATCCAAGAAGCTGTTAAGCCTGCTCTAAGGGGAAAGAAGAATGAAAAGGGAAAATACAAGCAGGTTGGCAAGGGAGCGAAAGGCCCTTCTCCCAAGAAACGAAAACCTACCAAGGCTGCTCAATCTCCTCCACTGAAGAAGCGAAAAACCCAACCCAGGCGAAAACTGATACTCGCTTCCTCCTCAAGCGAATCTGAGGAAGAAAATTCAGACTCTGATGAGTCTCCTCGTGGTAACATTCCTCCATGATCGCCTACCCCAGAAGTACACTTTTCCAGTTGACCTATCTCTTCTTCACCAATCACCATTCCTACTTTCATTCCCCCCATAACCTCTACCACTCAAATACCACCTACTTCTATCCCAATACCCCTCCCATTTTCACTGAAGCTTCCACAACAACCGCTGAAGTAAGAACCAACGTATCTGTTACGGGGGCTCCTACTAAAGCACCCGAACCCACTCCTACAATCGAACACACATCAAAACCTGAACCTACTTCCACAACCGAGCCTCCACCATCCCCTCCACCCTCATCTCCTGCTCAATCCGCAGAGGATGAAGAACCATTTCTTGGCGGGGAGAATATGACATTTGATTCGGTCTACTACAGTCCGTATCAGGTGTAGAGTGACGATGATGATGATGCTCCCGTCACCAAAAAGCATCTCAAGGAGCTTCACGAGAAGATGGATTCTCTCATCGCTTCCTCTTCTTCTTCATCACAGTCTACCATCTCTGACGCTGCTATTCAGAAGATTGTTGATGCTTTTTCTAAGGCTCATGAAGCCTCTATTAGCTCAGTTACTGCACCATTGACGCCTCCACCAACGCCTATGTTGCAGCGACCGAAAAAGTCGAAAAACTATTTTCTGATGCCTCCTCTCTTTTGTAGTCGTTAAAGGAAACTGCCGAAGCCACCAAAACGAAGCTTGACCCGATTGTCAACAAGCTGGCTACCTCAGTTGCCTCAGAATTGACGTCTTTCGCCACTCTTCGTCAAACTCTCACCGACGACCACTCAGCGTTTAAGGCGACCATTGAGGAGCGCCTCACCAAGCTTCATGAAGATCTAGCTGCTGAGAACTCCTTCATGGATGCTCTCGCTAGAAAGACCACTGCTTTTAAGGTCAAGAATCTTCAACTCTCTAATTCTCAAAAGGAGATTGAGTCTCTTCGATCTGAAAGAGAGGTGATTTCATCGTGTGTTTCGGATGTCCACACAGCCCTTTCAAACATCCTTGAAGCACATGATCCAATTTTAAACTATTCAGTGAGGCGTACTCTTGCGGAAAAGCTTGCTCCCGCCCTTTCTCTCCTGAGCAAAATTGAAGGGCTCCTTGAGTTCGTGTCCATTATGAAACAAGGGGGAGAGAATGTATCTCAACCGCCTCCCACTTCTACCGCAACAAAAACAACCGAACCTCCTCCAACAGGCCAAGCCTCAGGTTCGGGTGTCAAAGACAAAGGGAAACAAATTGCTGAAGATAGTGACGACGACAAAGAGACGATTGCTGATCTCTTGAAAAAGCAAGGTCGAGACAAGGACGCTGATATGAGCGCTCAGGTTGCTAGGGAGGCTGAGGAAGCTGAAAGAAAGATGAAAGAGGCTCACGAACTTCTTGAGAGTAGGAAAACTCTTTTTCCTCCATGGACTCTTGAGAAGTTGCTGAAAGAAGCGATTGAAACCCTAAGCATCTTGTGGCTCGAACCGGTGATCTCACTAGATGGTATCAATTATGTCGATTCTCAGTTCGACATGCCACTGAACCGAAAGGCCTTGATTTTCCATGCCTTTGACAACGTTGTAGATATCCCTCATCCTCATCCTAAGGTTGACAAGGATCTTGTCGAGTTCTATCTGAGAGCTGCTCAACCACAGTATCAAACATGGAGTGCTCAGAAGATTATCAACGTTCGGGTCCTCAAGCCGTATCGAGAAGGGAACTTCATGAACGTTCGGTTCAAGGTGCTGAGAGGTTCTGCCAAGACCGAACATGCCATTTCGCTTTCTGATCTTCCCAACTTAAATCCACATGATTGGATAATTTTGCACAACATCCTTCTCACAAATGAAGCAGAATATGGTCCGATCATTGACCATTTCAAGAGGATGCTTGTCTGCTACATAATGGAAGTTTCCAAGATGGATCAGGAGATTGCTAGTGTCTTCAAGAAAAAGCCCACTATTTCTCCTGTTGGCTCAGCAAGTGATCTGAACATGATGCAGATGGGGAAGATAGACCTGAAAAGAAATTCTGTTATGTTTACCAGAAACGAAGGCCAAAAATGCATGTTCGCTTTGGCAGACAAACATCTATACACCACTGCATGTCTGGAACATGTTTTGGGTATCATTCATCGTTGCAAGCAAAACTCAGCAGACGACAAGAAGTACTTCGATGATATGATCCAGTGGTACATTCGCTTCAGACAGACAATCCTTGCTCTTATCCCTCGTCTGTTTGATACCACTAAGAAGGTTCCGGCAGTTGGACCCAACAAGAAGAAGTGATAGTCTCGCTCCAATTGACGCAAAGGGGGAGATTGTTAGGTCCAGTTAGTGTTGCGTGTTGGGCTCGTTAGCTACTCCAGTTTAGTCTCCGGTATGGGCCTATCCATCCGTGAGTTATTTTGTAAGGTTTATTATTTTTAGATGCTTGCATGCATTCTAGAACGTAAGATTTGATAAAGTTTTTCATAGCGTACACAGTTCTTATCTTTTGTAACCCTAATATCCTCTACAGCGGAAGTTCTTCATCGAGCTCTGCTGAGGATTGAGTTAATTGAACCATTTGACTCATTCAGATCCATTCTTGTGTTTTTATGTTACTGTTATTACTTTCTTGATTTGCCTGTTATAAGATCTAATCGATCAAGAGTTTTATAAACTCATCACCCCTAAGTTTCGTCCGTATCTTCCGCATACGAGCTCCATTTTCTATGTTCTTTATATCCACACGTTGGTATTTACGAGTACTATAACTTTCCTTTAGACCTCGTCTTCTAATTCTCATTTTATCTTAGATATACAAAACTGTATTTGAATTCGCTGCGAGTGAAGAGTAGAGACTAAGTTTCGTCCATATCTTTAACATAAGAGCAATATTCTCGACGTTATCTATATCCAAGAGTCAGTATTTATGAGCACTACAACTTTTATTTAGACCCTGTCGGCTAATTCTCATTCTATCACGGATTTACAAAACTATATCGAATTCGTCGAGCTTGAAGAGTATGGACTAAGCTTCGTTCATATCTTTCGCATACGAGCTCCGTTTTCGACTGTCTTTTTATCGTTTAAATCCTATTAATGATATCTTCATTTCTCCTTTAGATTATTTTGGCTAAAAATCGACCGATCTAAAATTCGAATTTCCGGGATGTACATTGTTATGCTAAAAATCGACCAATCTTAGAAAAATCGTAACTTCCTCATACAAAGTCAGATTTGCACGTTTTTTTATGCACACTCTCGATTTAACATATACTAAGAATTTCGTTTATATCACTAAGGCTAGAAAGTATTTTATTGTTAATTCACTTTTTACGATTCCCAGTGTCGTACCGGTTTTGTCGTAAAACTTCGACATGTCATAACTTTTTCGTTATAACTTGGATTTTAGCATTCTTTATATGTACGGAACCCTTGAGACATATTCTAAAACTTGGTTAATACTATTTATTCTAAATAATCTTTTGTCTAAAAGTCGTTTTCGACACTTATTGCCTCTAAATTGACTAGCCCGGATCTGCAGGCGTTACACTGGATTTGATAAAAAAAAAGTGTTTTAGAGGTTCCCCAACAACACCCCAAAGATGATTCTTTATGATTTTGGAAGAAAATGGGGTATTTTTGTGTTTGCGGTTAAGAGCTTAGAGAAAGAATGGAGGAGTTTTCGGCTAGAAATGTGTAAATGAGGGGTAGGAGCACATATTTATAGGTTGGGCTCATGGTTAGTGGTGGGGGCCACCAACAATGAACGGGTTTAAGGCCATGATCGGGTTCACGGCCGTGAACACCATCCAGGCCGGATTCACTAATTTTCGAAGTAACTCGGGTTTTCACGCGATTTTGGGTTCCGACTCTTATATAAAATTTAATTATATAACTTAAATGATTTTCCAAACCATAAGAATTTGACGGAACTAAAAAAATTCAAAATTTTATTAACGGAATCGGGCTAACATTAACGGAAAAAGGTTCGGGTTGTTACAGAGTGGTAGTACGTTGGGCATACTCAGTATATGTGGGGAAATATTGACCAATTGACCTTTGATCGTTGACTTTGACTTTGACCAAGTCTGACTTTAGGTCATATAGGGTGTTTTGGGTAGTGAATTATGGTTTTGTCTAATTTTAATGTTTAGGTGATCGGTAGAGCCAGTGTCGGAGTAGTGATCTATTTAACTACCTTCTTGACATTAAGGTGAGTTTTCCTCACTGTACTTGTGGGTCAAAGGCACCAATGCCGACCCATTAAGTTATGTATCAAGGTAGATAGGATGGTGTGATGTTGGATACATGTTAGACTCATAGATCTGGATGATTACCTGTATTCGCTGGCTATATGTTAGAGTGGTAAATATGTATGATTACATATACGTTCGGGTTATTGATTGTTATTGTAGAAGTCGACATGTTATTGTTTGTTGGATTGAGGCGGTCTTGATTTGTGTTGAAGGCCAAGATACCCGAGGCGGTCCAAATAAGTTGTAGGCCCTGCGAGGCGGTCCATTCAGGCTGAAGGCCCAAAGGGCAGTCCAGATAGGCTGTAGGCCCTGTGAGGCGGTCCAGTCAGGCTAAAGGCTCATGCGTGCATGTTGTTATATGTTTGGTTGTGTGCGGTACTTTAGGGGAACTCATTAAGCTGTGGCTTACACTTTGATTGTTATGGTTTCAGATACTTCTGAGGATAGGGGCAAGGCGAAGCTTGATCGTGCACATCAACCTGGATTTTATGAGATTATAATTTTGGGATTATTCTGATTCTTGCTTTATGACTTTTGTAAACTTTGATTTTGTGATAATTATGGATTTCGGATTGGCTAAAAATGAAAATTTTGCATTGATTTTGGGATGTTACAAGTTGGTATCAGAGCCCTGGTTTGAGAGAATTAGATGAGCATTCGTGAGAATCCATACTCAAACTAAGGATCTATAAAAGTTTTCAAAAATAACCAAGGAAGGATGAGATGTGTACGATCGACTGGAGCAACAAAATATACCCCAAGATACCCACATTGTTATTTGCTTATGATGACTATGATAGAATGTCAAGCTATTTGCAGTCTAAGGATCTTCAAAATTGCATGAATTGTGATGCCTAATAGCCTAGGAGATTTTCTCTTATGCTAGATGGAATTGACATCATTACCATAGTTGCTTAGTGTATGCACCATAATGGTACATAACTAAGATTTTATAGCCTGAGAATGTTTGATTTAACCTTATTTCATGTTCCTTGTTTGGTTGTGGGCTTAGGGTAGAATCAATTATTCGATTGTTAATGGAATCCAACGTTATGTATGATTAGCATGCATAAGTGACTGCAGGGTTGGTGGAAGTTACATGAGCGAGTGCAGTTTGTTGCAGTCCAAGATGAGAAGGTTTACCCACTCTTGAGAGAATGTATAGGATGTATGTGTATCCTAGTTTTGGGTATTGCGATTGAATGGTCCATGAGGAACCCTTGATACGGATACAGGTAGGTGTGGAAGGTAGTATGGGCACGTACTACTGGAAGCACAGGACTCGTATGCATAGCAAGGAAGTCACGAACCCCGAGTGTGTAGTCTCTCCATAATGATTGTAATAGTTTGAATTGTTGCATTTCGGATGCATGTTTGGTTCATTTTCAGTATGGTGTACACGAGGGGTTCTGGATTAGGAGATGGTTGTCAGACGAGGTTAGGATTGACAGATGATTAGACTCGGGAGTAGAACTCTACTGATGTGACTGTGGCTGTTTGGGGTGCTATCCTGAAGGTTTTTGGGTCTATTAAGACTGAGATGATTGAATTCTTTGATGAGCGGTATGCTGTTGTGTCAGAGGTTGTTGTTGTTGCTACAAATACCGCCGCTATGTCTGAGGCTGTTGTTGTTGCAGCTACCACTGCTATTGCTGCCGCAGGGGTTTAAGGGAGAGGGCCATTCATGTACCATGACTTCAGCAACATGAAGTCCTAGAGTTCGATGGGGTCAAGGACTCGATAGTGGCTATAAGATGGAATTCTGATGTGGAGGGATGCTTCTTCACTTGTTCTTGTCCGAAGGACTTGAAGGTCAGGTGGGCCCTGAACCTTCTTTGTCTGGGCATTAATGACTGGTTTAACCTGGTGACTGCTTCTTATACTCTTGAGCAGACTGTTCCTGTTACTTGGGGGAAGTTCTTGGATATGTTTCACACATAGTATGTTCCCATAGTGGAGAGAGAGATAGAGAGAGAGAGAGGTTGGCTAAGGAGTATCTTTCATTGAGCCAGACAACATAATCGGTGACGGAGATCACCAAGATGTTCACTGAGATAACACTTTTCTGTCCTGAGTATTCTGCTTCGGAGCAAGCTCAGATGTCGTGATACTTGAGCATGCTCAAGACTGAGATTCGACAGTTTGTGTCTACCCAACATTAGAGTACCCTCTCCGAGCTTCAATATGTCACGTGGAGACAGGAGATTAAGATTGAGATCTAGACGAGGAATGTGAGGCAGGCTCCGGTGCAGCCACAGTCTGCAACAAAGTGGTTCAAGCCTGTTATTTCATGATCTATAGGTCATAGGGGTCGCACTTGTGGCAAGTGCGGGAAGGCACATGAGGGAATTTGTCAATCAACTTCTCAGTTCCAAAAATATGGCAAGGAGGGGAATTTCACGAGGGAATGTCATCAACATCCTCCTCTATCAGGTACTCGAGTTTGTTATCATTGTGACTAGGTGGGCCATATGAAGGCTGAGTGTCCCTTTCTTGCTGCTAGGCCCATGCATCCTCCAAACCCAATTACTTTGAGGATTATAGATGGATGAAAGGGGAGAGATGAGGCCCCAAAGGCTAGGGGTCCTGCTTTGTCAGCTCACAGCAGAGGAGGCCAGGGTGGAGCCTGACCTCTTTATTTCTATGTTTTCCTTTATTATCCTGTCAAGTTATTTTTTTGTATGTTTATGATTGTATTTCTGCTAGGTACCTTCTTAGTGGATTCCCTGCCTGATCTTCTACTTTTTGACTCGGGTGTGAGTTGATCCTTTGTGTCTTAGTCCTTTAGTAATAGTTTTGATATGGATCTTTTAGATTTGGAGTGTCCGTTGCAAGTTTCCATCGCCAACGAACACGGGGTTTCTACTTTGAAATTTTTTTGTGGTTGTGCTATGGAGATATTCTGGGTGTCTTACTTGATTGATTTGATTCATATCCCTATAGAGGGATGTATTTGTGATAATATGGATGAATTGGTTGAGTAGATTTGGTGTCATGATAGACTATGTGGGGAAACGGGTGATGGTTCGAGCCCTAAGTGGGGGAGAACTGACTATTTATGGTGAGGGCACCAGGGTTGGGTCAACATTTTGTTTTGCTTCCAGGGCTCGGTGCTACCTATAACATGGGTGTCTGGGTTATCTCACGTATGTGGTCGATACTCGGGTGGAGAAGAGGGTTTTGGTTTTGAATGTGCCTGTAGTCAAAGAGTTTCCAGATGCATTTCTAGAGGAATTACCCAACGTGCCTCCCACAAAGCAAGTGGAGTTCAAGATTGATCTTATCCCTGTTACATCGCCGATTACTAAGGCATCATACCGATTAGCACCACTAGAGATGCAAGAGTTTTCCTTTTTGCTTCCGGAGTTGTTGGGCAAGTAGTTTATCAGATCGAGCAATTTGCCTTGGGGAGCACCGATTTTGTTTGTAAAGAATAAATATGGTTCACACCGGACAAGCATTGATTATCGGGAGCTAAACAAATTGATGGTAAAGAACCGTTAGCCACTTACACAGATTGATAATCTCTTAGATCTGTTATAGGGTGCATCTTGGCTCTCTAAGATCGATTTGAGGTCAAGGTATCATCATATGAGAGTCAGAGAGGAAGGCATGGAGAAGACAACGTTCCAAACTCGTTATGGTCATTACGAGTTCGTGATGATGTCGTTTGGGCTCACCAATGCACCAACGACATTTATGGATTTGAAGAATTGGGTATTATTTTTATCGATGATATCCTGGTATATTCCAAGACCAAGGAGCAACATGAGGAGCACCTTCAAGAGCTGCTAGGAGTTTTGAGAAGGGAGAGGCTTTATGCCAAGTTCTCAAAGGCAGTATTTTGTATGTGGGACTAGATTGGACAGAACTGAACTGAACAAAACAAACTTTTTATAGCATTTGTTAAACATAGAACATAACAAAACAAAATTTCAAAATTACTATATTGTCCATGATATCAGTTAATAAAATACAACCAATCTAACTTAATAATTAAGTAAGAATATAAACTCTAAATCATTATCCAACGAATGTGAGATTCAATTATGAAGAATATTCAATACTACGTCAAATATAATCCAATAATGAAAAATATCCATAGCCGTTGGCAGTCTCATTGGTCACCGAATCATAGTAATTAAGTAATTATATTGTCGAATGGTGGAGGAGGTAGAACGATGTACCGACGGTGCTCAATTAGAAAATTATAGTTGATTTTGGTAGCTTCATTGGTGAAAAGAAATATGACATCTTTATTCCCAATCCATGTATGTAGGAATTTGTGTCACTATAGCATGTGATATTTTTAAATATTACAATGATGTGTTTCACCACTTATAGGTGCTCTAGAACTTGATGAATCACCATCACTAATACATAATCATTTTAATTATTTGAATTGTGCATTTTTTAATAAACACATTCATTTATTTAATTATAATAAACATACTGTATTTTGTTAAATTTTATTATCAAGCGGAAGAGGAGATGTCACAGTACATAAAGGACTGTAGATGAAAGGGGATGGTGGGACTGGTACGTGGTAGAGGTTAATTGAGGGCCTTTTAGTCATTATTCTCTTTGTCCATATGTGTTTTACCCTTTTGGGTAGGACTAAAATTTTATCTTTTAGTCCTATTTGACTTGGTCATTGTCTCATCTTTTCCCATACCAATCAATGCCAAAAACTATTCGGAAAAATCTTGTTATGTTCTGTCCAGTCCAGTCCCATGTACCAAATGATACCTAAGTGTGAGTTTTGGTTACGAGAGGTCCAGTTCTTGGGATACCTTGTTAACCATAATGGGATTATGGTCGACTCGTCTATGATTGAGGCAATTATGGAATGGGAGGTCCTGAAAGATCAGGAGTTTTCTGGGTTGAGGGCCTGAGCAGCAGGCTGCATTGAGACACCGAGACATAAATTATGTAATGGAACGCTATTGACCCTCCTGGAGGGCTTGGAGGATTTTGTTGTTTATTGTGATGCTTCTATCATCAGTTTTGGGGTAGTACTTATGTAGCGATGGGAGTTATTGTGTATGCTTCCAGGAAGCTGAATTCGTATGAGGTTCAGTAACTGACACATGATCTGGAGTTGGGGGCGGTGGTGTTTTCTCTCAAGATTTGGCGGCACTATCTACATGGGGTCCGATATAACATCTACACAAATCACAAGATTCTAAGATATCTCATGGATCAACCAAATTTGAATATGAGGTAGCGTAGATGGCTTGACGTGGTCAAGGATTATGATTGCGAGATTATTTATTGTCTGGGAAAGAGAATGTGGTCGCTGATGCTTTGAGCCGCAAGTCAGCTAGTTTTTCTGTTGGGGGCTTATATATGAGGATTTCTATTGATTCATTGCTTCTGGATTTGATCAGGGAGGCTCAGGCCGGGGTAGTCAAGAAGGAAAATTAGAAGCATGAGAGAATCAGGGGTGATATTGACAGGTTTTCTACTGGTAGCCGCAAATTCTTGAGTCGGTGCGGTCAGGTTTGGGTTCCGGATTTTGGTGGGGTCAGTCAAATGGTGATGGAAGAGGCACATAATTCTTGATTTTCGATACACTATGGAGCCAAAAAATGTATCAGGATTTAAGACTTAGCTATTGGTGTCCGTGCACGAAGATAGAGATAGTTTGGTATATGGAGTGGTGCTTGACCTATCGGATGGTCAAGGACGGGCACTAGAGGCCGTATGGAAAGTTGCAACCTTTAGAGGTTCCTATTGTGATATGTCTTTGAGCTTAACTATGTTTAGGTTATGAGGAGCCTTGGAGTCAAGGAATTATTGGACCTTGGTTTGGTATGGTGCGATTCCTTCTTTGGTTATATGGTAACCTAGGAGTTAGCCCTATTCTACTCTAAAGGTGCATTTTCCTGGGTTGAGTTTCATTTGTGCTTGTGTTAGGATCCAGAAGGTTTCTTCAATGTCTCTAAGTAACACTGTGTGACATCCCCAAAATCACGGCCAGAAAAGACCGGTTTGTTTATGCTTTGTTTAAAAATCAGAGTTACATTTTAAATGAAAGTGTTGCGGAATTTGTCCCAAAACAAAAATATGATAAAGATTTATCAAAAGCATTTCCATAGAAATGTATTTCATTAAAAGACTCGGGATGTCATGTTCGTACAGATCAAAATCATAAACAGTACAATATAAGCCTTACTACATTATTTCATATCTACAGGCCTATATCCGTAATCCCTCGTCCAAAACATCACACCTATGCTCATGCGCCACTACCTGTAATACATAAAACTGAGTGGGTCAGGCTTGGGAGCCTGGTGAGCACATAGGGTTTTCAACCCACAATAAATAAGTTTATTAATCAATCAACAATAACCCGATTACCCGTTCCCGTTATCCTCACTTTACGTCCCTAAACACCTATCATAAGGGACCTAGCCTAAGGATCATCATCGGGATGGACACTACTGCTAAGGGGATTCCTCGACAATAAATTGTTGGATTAATGTCTAAGTCCATAACTATAATTGGTAAGACTTGACCCGACCCGGCATGGTCCATTTGGGTTGCATGGCATCATGCACTTGGATAGACTAAATGAGAGAAATAAGACACTTATGGTTATTAATATATTATAAGTTCTAGTATATTAATAATAAGAATAATGAGATTATTTAATTAGTATTGATCAAGAATTAATCTAGGATTAATTAAGTGATCAAAAGAAGACTAATTAAATATATGGGTTGATTGTGTAAATCATCCATACTTTTATAGTGGGCTAATGCTCCATGGATAATCAAGTTGGGCTAAAACCCATAAGATGGTTCATGGATGCTCCATGGTGTATTTGAACCCATGGATCCAAGGAAATGGAAAGCCATGACAATTAAGAGTTTACCCTAATTGTAACACTATATAAAGATCACATTCTTGGGAAAAATCGGCTACTAGAGAGAGTGAGAAAGGGCTAGCCGATTTTCATGAAGTGTAGTTTTTCTCTCAAGTCATTCCATGTGTATTTGGTGTTGTGTGAACCATTTGAGGTGTCACACTTGGGGCACTAGGCACTCAAGCTTCATGAAGACTTTCTACACCAAAGAGGTATGTATTCTATCTTGCTATAGTTATTGTTTTGTATGCTAGATTAGGATAATACCTTGGAAGTTCTTATTTGCATGTATAATAGAGAAAACATAGATCCAAGGTATTTAGGGTTGCATGTACACTTAGGAGTGTTAGAATGCTCAAAACCCAACAGTGGTATCAGAGCCTAGGCTTGCTTTCTCTTATACTTGTAATTAAAAGTTGGAAAAAGTCGAAAACTTGCTGTCTGACGAATGGACTCGGCGAGTCCATGGGGGGGACTCAGCGAGTTCATGTGTATCTTCAACCTACTCGGCGAGTAGGTTCATGCAACTCGGCGAGTAGGGTCGACAGAGTGCAGATTTTCGACTTTAGTTGCTGGAAATGGATTGGAAACATTACCCTAAACTGTTTTGGTACTTGAAAACTTGTTTTAGCTGGTGTAATGTTTTTGCTAATTCATTTACAACAACTAGTTATCAAAATTACAAAGTTTAATGTGATTTTGATTCTTGAAAGTGTTCATATTCATGTTCTTGTTCATATGAAGTTTAGATGATCATAGGAATTATTTGTAACCTATATGGTAGTTTAATTCTTGATCATAATGTGTTTTAATGGAGTCCATAACTTGTCCTCAAGTTATGGAAAACCAAAAGTCTCTTGGATTAAAAAAAACCATTAAAAGAACACAAGAGTTAGAAAAATGAAAAGTCCTCATTTTATTACTCTATTAAACTCATAAGTTACAAGAAATGAAAAGTTTTGAATAGTTTCAAAACTTGCCCTCAAGTTTTGGAATTTGAAAAGTTTTCACTTATGAATACTTTAATTCCAAGTTAGCCCTTAGAATTTTAAAAGTTAAAATTCAACCCTTATACTTTATAATATTATAAGTTAATAATATATATATATATATATATATATATATATATATATATATATATATATATATATATATATATATATATATGTATAAGAGTAAAGTCAGTCTTACCGCTAGTACGCCTCATTCACGAAGCCGGTCTATAAGGTGGGTATAAGGTTGTTGCCTATAAAATGGCAACTTAATGGGTGTCCACTCTCACCCACCGCTTGCTTGACTGGTGGAGGGTCGTTAGCCGAACGGGTTTGACAAGACTATAATTCTTCCTTCATTAAAAGTATTAATGATAATACTAAGTAACTAAACTCTTAATAATACCCAATCTTAGTTACTTAGGAAAATGTGAATAAGGTGCTAATCCATGAAATTACACTTTACACTTTGTCAAAGTCGTTAGTGGAGCGTGTGTGGTTAACCGGCACACTAACTTGGACTTAACAAGGTAGGTAAAGGGTGACTTAATATTTATCATAGTATCGATGGAGCGTGTGTGGTTAACCGGCACATCGATTGAGGGGTAATTTATTAAGGGTACCAAGTAATTTGCATGGTTACTTCACACCTTGTTTTGTGATCCTCGGCATCCCAGTCACAAAACCT
Organism: Lactuca sativa; assembly: GCF_002870075.4. NCBI lineage: Eukaryota > Viridiplantae > Streptophyta > Magnoliopsida > Asterales > Asteraceae > Lactuca > Lactuca sativa. Next base: position 57,962,625 of record NC_056630.2, read on the forward strand.
GAAGGGCACACTCGAGATTGAAACATGCCTTTGAAAAGTTCAATGAATCTCAAAGATCTAGGAGTTTCAAAACCAATTAAAACCTAATAATACATTTCGTTTATCTTGGTGGAAATTGGTGAATCGTCATTCACCTACCTTCAAATATTTTATAGCTTGGATTACGGCATACCTCTTCTAAGTTATAAAATAGTTTGTTGGGTCCTAGCCTTAATATTTCATATTGGGTGTCATATTAAGGACTTTAAATCAACTATCTTGAATATCTCCCAAAAGATGTCTGTAATAAACATCTATGATCTTCCCAAATCTCTTGAAACAAGGTTTCCTAAATGAAGATGATGTCCTTTGCACATCATACTTCTTTCACCTCCTCCAATTATTCTCCCCAACCCACAAGTTCTTGAAAAGTTTAAGGTAACTCAAGCCCTATTGGCAAGGCAAGGTCTAGGTGTGAGCACATCTTGGAGATGTAGTCACATATTGACAAGCCGGGAGAGTTGGGTGTCAAAGTCTTGAGAAAGTTGGTGGTTCAATCACTTTCTAAGTCACATAGTGAGTTCCTTTGAGACACCTATGTAACAGACTATGACAAGACCCTTAATGATCTTATCTATTTGTTAAGATCAACTTCCTTAAAACATGATGGACATTGACAATAGTGACACAGGAAATCCAGAAAAGCTCTCTCTTCCCAATGGAAAGGGATCGGCCATAGTCAACTCGGTTTACCAAATGGTAAAGAGAAAAGCTAAGTCTGTGATAGTCTCGTGTACCATTATCAAAGGGTCCATATGTTTATATTTCCAAAGAAAGGGGCATTGGTTGCGAAGCTGCCAAAATTTACCTAAGGATGTTAAAGTCAATAAGTTTGACTCTACTTCAGGTAAATTCCACTATCTAACTCTGTTAAGTTTCTATTCTAAGATTCTTGATACATGATGTGACTGGGTCACATGGTGATGTTTTAAGAATGAAAGAAAGGTGAAGAAACTTAAAGAAAGAATATGCTGAATCTGATGGCGTAGATGGACTTCTATCGCATAGTTTAAAAATCAGATTCTTGAGCTACTTCTTAGGAGTTATGATATTTTTGCTTAGGAATAGATAACAACAAGTTTTCATATGGATTGTAAGGATTAGTTTTTCCGCAAAGTTTTAAAATAAAAAGAAAATTTTTGATTTATTTATTTTTTAAAATATCCTTACAATGGCATTTGAGGAAAAATTGTTGCTTATATGATTCCATTAAGAGCAAGAGTGGAAATATGAAATTGATTCTTTCATTAGTGGTAATGTCAAAATTTACCAAATAAGGAAAGATTCTCATCACCCAAGTTTCAATTGGACCGGAACTTGGAATCATGCAAGTTGTATAGCATGATGAATGAGAACTTTCAAGTATTGGAAAATTAAGACTAATTACTTGTTCACATGGATGTGTGAGTCAAGTGAAGGACTAAGGGATCAAGTACACATTCATGTGCACTGATTAAGTCCACCACATAAGATCGATAAGACTATTCGTTATAGTTTACTAAAGCTCAGTAAATATGATTATACTTACAGCTTAAGTGTAACTCTGAGATATTGGAAAATGGTTCCAATGTATGGCAGAGCGAATAAAAAGAATCAAATTAGGCAGAAGGATAAAAGTTTCTCAAATCTGAAAAGATGGGAGAGTACTTTAGTATCAGCTTTCGTGATCATCTTAATGATTAAAAAAACCATAGCACAATTAGTTCTCTAAGGAAATCTTAGTGCATTCTTATGACTAAGAAGAGGAACTTGAATTGTTGAAATGGTTAAATCAAGAAGATGAGTCATACTTCATTCCAATACAATTCTTAGAGTCATACTCCAAGATTGTAACTTGAGTGACATGTCTTAAAGAAGGTTTAAAACACTTGTCAAATGTGAGAGTAAAAGTTTTCTACTCTTTTACATTTGAAATTGGTAAGTTGTGATGTTTTGGATAAAACAAAGACCAACTTAGGCCAATTGTGTGAAGTGTTTGTCTTGATTAGAATCCACACTATCTCTTGGATATTTGACAAGGGAGTCTTATAGGTCAAGAGGACAGTGGGAGTCTTAAAGGTCTTGAAAGTCTCAAGAACTAATCAAGAATAAAACCTAAAGTTCTTCTCTAGCACACAATTTGAGGTTTAAAATCTATTGTGTTGACATATACTGTGCCCATTCCAGTTGAAGTTGGCTTTGCATATGAGTTCTTAGAGTTCTCAATGTGTTGCATAACAACTTGGAAGCAATGGCAGGCCCTTGAGCTGCCAAGTGGCAAGAAGTTAAGATTGAGTTCAATCCATATGGTTTTGGAGTTGTCATTATCTTTGTCTTGTGACTATGATTTTGACAATTCACATGGATAAGAACACATACACCATTAAATCTAAGTGTCATAAGGTTTCTCTCCGATTCATGAAAATGATGGTGAGGAAACACTTTCACTAAGTAGATTTTATCTAGATAGCAATTGTGATATTTGCATTCTCAAAGTCGTTAGTGGAGCGCGTGTGGTTAACCGGCACACTAATTTGGACTTGTGAGAAGTGGCAAAAAGGTCTAAACATTATGATTACGACATCCCTCTTCATAATTGTTTAGATACACAAGTGTGCTATCTAAGGGAAGGTGTATGATTTTGATAAAGTCTTATCAAAACAATCTAGTATCAGAAATCTGAACTTTGGTAAGAAAGTCAGCTGATTTCTGAGTACATGTCAAAGCTAGTGGGAGCATAAGTGTTATGCTAATAATCATCATGTTAGTGGGAGCATGATAATTATGATAAGTATTGCAAGTTAGCAATGTTAATTATAGAAAACAAAAGTTTCAATTGGGAAAGAGTTGTTTTGCTATAATTAAGGGAGAGGAAATTATACTTCATCTCAAATCTATAAGCTTAGATCGTGAGGTTTTAATCATTTAGTCAAAGATATGTATATGAATTTCATGTTGGAATGGCTCAACATAAGGAAATTCTGTATATGGGTCCATTATTTGCGTTCTAAAATTCGATTATGATTACGGCATCCCTTTTCATAATCTGAATTATGAGAACTTGGCAAATTGAAATGGAAATGTTATAGCAAAAGACTGGTTTAGTCTTTATGTGAGACATCATGAATCGTGTCCCATATGCTTCGGATATAGGATCGATTACATGTGCTATATTCATCCTTTCTAAAATTTTCCAAATGCCTTGGGCATTAAGAAGGGAAAAGGTTTAGAACTGGATATGACTAAAAGGATTAAACAATTGTCGAGGACAATCTAAGGTTTACCAAAGATTGGTTGCTCAAGGACAGTTGGAAGTATAGTGATAATTCTGGAAGGACCATATTGACATAATCTGTAAGGAGGCAACTCTTGTTCAGAAGTAATTAGTCAAAATGGAATCTGGAAATGTTTCAAAGTTAGAATTTTTCAATCTGTGTAAGATTAAGGAAGCTTAGTGCAAGAAGGATGTTTCCAAGGAGTTGATCTCCTTTGGAATTCTCTGTAATGATTGTTGCCAAGTCTTTGTGAGTTTGTGCATAATCGTTACAAGAGGATCAATGCATATAAGTTTAGAATCTAACAGATTTCAGTAAATGGCATGAATTTGGAATTCTTGCATTTGCGGTAAGGATTTGGGAGTGTGAAAAGAGAATCATTGAAGTTATGTTCAATTGATCTAGTTCACAAAGTAAAGATCATAGACAAACATAGTATTCATACTTGGTGTATGGCATGACTAGTGTTTAGAAAACATAGTGTACATGCTTGGAGCATGGGACAACTATTGTGTTAAATTCAAGAATAAAGTTGATAGCTGAAACAGTATACAATGAATAATGTGTAATCATATGGTGATAAATAAAAGCTGTTTTATTTATATTCATAAGTTCTGAGACCATATTGGATTCTATTATTATTGTGTTTCATTTTCCATGTTTTGACTTCCCGAATAAACTGGGTTATTCTTCCGGAATGACTAAGTTATTCAAACCATCCACAGTCGGTCATATGTTGGAAGTAGATATGAATTAAGACTGTCATGATGGGTTGTAGAGGTCTAAGGTGTTGGACAAGGCTACAGCAATCATGAGTGCTCATAAGTTCTGAGTATTGGATTCAACCCGCGCTCATTGGAATCACTTCATGGATTTTATCACGAGTGATCATGAGACGATAATATCTTATATTCTTCAAACCTAGAGATATGAGTTGTTACTATGAGTTGATAGTACATTGATTGCACGAAACCGCATTTGGTAACTCTGTGCTATAAAACGTGCCTTTGTGTATGATTCAACAAGTAGTAGAACAAGCCATATGAGTCAAAGTTTATCCATTCCTTTTACCTTCGGGATAAAAGCGATATCTGTGGGCCCCTCGATGATTTGATGATGACAAATGGAAGTGCTCGGTCGGGCCAGGACTGATTTGATTTGTTCAATTAGTCAGTCGTCATAAATCGGAAATCGGGAAACAACAAATGGACAGAGAGAATGATTATAATCCATGTCTCAGTCCATATGATATCTAGAATGGAGGAATATATGATCCCTAATCTAATGGACAAGTCATTGACAAAGGTCAGAATTCATCTACAAGGTCAGAGTTCGACAGAAGCTTTTGAGAGCTACGATTGCCAGTGGGTTCCTGAAGTCATACGCAATAATAGTTTTAGACTTATCCAAGTAGGAGACTGTTGGATTAATGTCTAAGTCCATAACTATAATTAGTAAGACTTGACCCGACCCAGCATGGTCCATTTGGGTTGCATGGCATCATGCACTTGGTAGACTAAATGAGAGAAATAAGACACTTATGGTTATTAATATATTATAAGTTCTAGTATATTAATAATAAGAATAATGAGATTATTTAATTAGTATTGATCAAGAATTAATCTAGGATTAATTAAGTGATCAAAAGAAGACTAATTAAATATATGGGTTGATTGTGTAAATCATCCATACTTGTATAGTGGGCTAATGCTCCATGGATAATCAAGTTGGGCTAAAACCCATAAGATGGTTCATGGATGCTCCATGGTGTATTTGAACCCATGGATCCAAGGAAATGGAAAGCCATGACAATTAAGAGTTTACCCTAATTGTAACACTATATAAAGATCACATTCTTGGGAAAAATCGGCTACTAGAGAGAGTGAGAAAGGGCTAGCCGATTTTCATGAAGTGTAGTTTTTCTCTCAAGTCATTCCATGTGTATTTGGTGTTGTGTGAACCATTTGAGGTGTCACACTTGGGGCACTAGGCACTCAAGCTTCATGAAGACTTTCTACACCAAAGAGGTATGTATTCTATCTTGCTATAGTTATTGTTTTGTATGCTAGATTAGGATAATACCTTGGAAGTTCTTATTTGCATGTATAATAGAGAAAACATAGATCCAAGGTATTTAGGGTTGCATGTACACTTAAAAGTGTTAGAATACTCAAAACCCAACATAAATGTCCTAAGGGCAACCATGTGGGGGATGGAGTACACCGGTGAACACATCGTTCACAAACACCTACAGGTTGCGAGCCTGCTAGTGTTCCACTAGACTGTCTAGAAGAGTCCGTGGTCGTCATCCATACTCCGCTAGATGACAGAAACAACAACATCAACATCGAGGCCTCTCATCATTTTATCACACATCACCTATTACATCTACCCATGTTTTACCCCAACATTTTCGTAGATATAAAATACATATACAGTTTAAATCATTGAAAACATGTATAACAACGTTCATCCAGCATAGATAGCAAGTATTCAGATAATATGCACACATAGCACGTAATTTATATAAAATACTTTATATCTATGTGTAAGCTGAAAGTAACTATGCACTCACTTGATTAGGTGGTGACTCAGCACTCGGACAGCGCTTCGATACTCTCAAAATGATATTCCTTCGATAAAACCTAGTATCGATACCACTAGGGTTTAGTTTAATGATAACCGCGACAAATTAATTAGTCCGAGTATTATTAAGCGTTAATAATACTCGATATAACTCATAATAATAGCCCAAATAATTATTTTAAGGACCTAACAACATTCCTATAATTATTTGAAAGCTATATTAAAAATTGCGTAAGCGTAGCATACTTAAAGCGAATTTTATCGAGAACCAGGACTTAATTGGAGCAGCGTTTCGAAACCGAAAAACTCCTTTTTCTCGGGACTCCGGGAGCCTCGGGGCTTCCCTAGGGTGCTAAGGGGCTTAACTAGGGTTTAGGGGTGTTTTGGGGTTGTAGAGAGAGAAAGAAGTTAGAGAGAGAAGTGAAAAAGGTGTGAAAAATGGTGAAGTCTCGGCCTCCTTTTATAGTCCTGCGAGGCCTCAGTACGCTGGGCGTACCTCGGACCTACGCGGGGCGTAATGGTTCGGATAAGGTTGCCAGCTCGCACTCTTCGGATGGATTAAACCGAGGTTACGCGGGGCGTAGCTTCTTCGTACGCGGGGCGTAATAGCGAGGCTTCGTGGCATGATCCGAAGCGAGATCTAAGACCTTCATCAGACGGCCCACAATGCGCCACGTCACTAGTCTCGCACCAGTTTTCGCATTTTCATACTTCAACTTTAAAAATTCGTAACTTTCTCATACGAACTCCGTTTTCGATGTTCTTTATATCCACGTGAAGGTGGGAACGTACTCTACAACTTTCGTTTAGACTTTGTTAGCTAATTTTGGCTCGATTTTAAATTTTATATTATTAACGGGCCGGGAGACGATTGGTCCGTTAAATCCTCATAACTTCTTCATCCGACATCCGTTTTCACCCATATTTTTCTCGTTACGCTACTCTTAACGAGATCTTCGATTCTCGTTCAGGTCGTGTTGGCTAAAAACCGCTCGATCTAATATTCGAATTTCGGGTTGTACATTGTTATTCCGAAACTTTGAAAAATCATAACTTCTTCATACGAAGTCAGATTTGGACGTTCTTTTTATCGATGTTCTTAGTTTAACATATTCTACGACTTTCGTTTAGATCGCTAAGGCTAAATCTCGCTCTATCGTAAATTCACTATTTACGCTCTCCGGTATTGTGCCTGTTCTGCTGCGAAACTTCGACGGGTCATAACTTCTTCGTTATAACTCGGATTTCGGTGTTCCTTATATGCACGGAAACCTTGAGACATATTCTACAACTTTATGTAGAGATATCGGGATTATCTCACACTTTAATTTTTATGCTCATTTTTATTCTTTATCAATTATACATTTATAATTAAATAATAAACACATAAACACACATAATTCACATAATACTCAAATATTTCATCTTTATTACTTCAAAAAGAGTTACAAGAGTTGACCTAGACTATTACATTGACAAAAATGCTTAGCCCTTAAACCCGGGCGTTACAATTCTCTCCTCCTTAGGATGATTCCGTCCCGGAATCATACATCAGCAAACAGATGTGGATAGCGACTCATCATGTCATCCTCTGTTTCCCAAGTGAGATTCGGCCCATTCGAATGTTTCCATCGGACTAGCACTAAGTCGACCATCTTGCGTCGTAACTTCTTAGTCTTACGGTCAACAATTGCCTCAGGCTCTTCGATCAGCCTTTTATTTTCATCCATCCTTAACTCTGAGATTGGAATTATGTCGGGAACATCTCCCGTGAATTTCCTCAAATAACACACATGGAAGGTGTTATGAATACCATTGAGTTCTTCGGGCAATTCCAGCTTGTAAGCTTGGTTCCCAATCTTCTGCAGAACTTTGAACGGTCCAATAAACCTTGGACTCAACTTTCCTCGTTTCCCAAATCGTATAAGTCCCTTCCACGGTGAGACTTTAAGCAAAACGGAATCCCCAACTTTGAAGGTTATCGGTCGTCTTTTCTTGTCAGCATAGCTCTTCTGACGATCCTGAGCTGCTAACATTCTTTCCCTAATCACCTTCAACTTCTCAGCAGTCTCATGGACTATCTCGGGGCCCATAAACTGCTTCTCTACGGCTTCAAGCCAACAAGACGGCGTACGACACTTCTGTCCATACAAGGCTTGATAAGGTGCCATCTTGATGCTCGAGTGAAAACTATTGTTGTAGGAGAATTCTACTAGAGGTAAGTGCTTTTCCCAATTCCCTTGGAATTCGAGGGTACATGCTCTCAGCATATCTTCCAACGTTTGAATCGTTCTTTCGCTCTGACCATCGGTTTGCGGATGGTAAGCAGTACTCAAACACAACTTTGTACCCAACTCTTCTTATAGACTCCTCCAAAACCTCGATGTGAAACGAATATCACGATCTGATACAATCGTAAGAGGGACACCGTGAAGTCTTACAATTTCCTTCACGTAAGCATTTGCAAGCTTATCCATAGACCACTTCTCGTTGGCTGCTATGAAGTGTGCACTCTTTGTGAAACGATCCACGACTACCCAAATCATGTCGTGACCGTTCTTTGTCCTGGGCAGTTTAGTCACAAAATCCATGGTGATGCCTTCCCATTTACCCATGGGTAGAGGTAAAGGTTCTAAACTCCCATACGGTTTCTGATGTTGTGCCTTAACCCTCGCACATGTTACGCACTCGGCCACATACTTCGCAACATCGAGCTTCATTGTCGGCCACCAGTAGTAGGGTTTTAGGCCCCTATACATTTTAGTGCTACTGGGATGAATCGAGTACATGGTCTTGTGTGCTTCTTCCATTAGAAGGTCTCTTATTCCTCCCGTCTTAGGTACCCAAATTCGATCCTGGAATACCTTCAGTCCTCGACTGTTTGTACCAAACACTAACGTTCTTCCCAAACGTTCTTCCTTTCGGTTATTTTTCTCTAAAGCTTCTTCTTGAGCTTTCCTGATACTTTCCACAATCGTCGAGACGACTTCAATTCTTAACGCTCTTGGCCTTTTCCTTTCAAGATTGACTTTCGGACTGAGAGCATCAGCAACAATATTTGCTTTACCTGGGTGGTAAAGTATCTCACAGTCGTAGTCCTTGAGAAGTTCTAGCCAGCATCGTTGCCTCATGTTCAACTCCTTCTGATTAAAGAGATACTGGAGACTCTTATGATCAGTGAAGAGCTTGCACTTCGTGCCGTAGAAGTAATGCCTCCATATCTTTAAGGCAAAAACTACCGCTGCCAACTCCAAATCATGAGTGGGGTAGTTCTTTTCGTGCTCTTTCAATTGTCGAGATGCGTATGCTATCACCTTTTCTCTTTGGGTCAGAACACAACCCAACCCGACTCCAGATGCATCACTATAAACCGCAAAGTCTTCAACTCCATCGGGTAGAGAAAGTATCGGTGCTTCACATAACTTCTTCTTTAGCTTCTCGAATGCCTCATCGTGTTTCTCACTCCATGTATATGTGGCTCCTTTGTGGGTCAAAGCTGTCAATGGAGCAGCTATCGAAGAAAAGACTTGGATAAATCGTCGGTAATATCCGGCTAATCCTAGAAAGCTTCGAATCTCCGTGGGACTCTTCGGACGTTCCCACTTCATCACAGCCTCGATCTTTGCGGGGTCAACCATTATTCCCTCCTGGTTAACAACATGACCAAAGAATTGGACATCCCGTATCCAAAAGTCGCATTTAGAGAACTTTGCAAAAAGCTTCTCCTTCTTCAACACTTCTAATACTTCCCGTAGATGCTTGCCATGCTCCTCTTGGCTTTTCGAGTAGATGAGAATGTCGTCGATGAACACTATCATGGATTTATCAAGGAATGGTTTAGAAACCCTGTTCATCAAATCCATGAATGCTGCAGGAGCATTGGTTAGTCCAAATGACATAACCAAGAACTCGTAGTGTCCATATCTTGTTCTGAATGCAGTCTTCTCAATATCCTGCTCTCTCACCTTTAGCTGATGATATCCTGACCTAAGATCGATCTTTGAGAAGTAGCTCGAACCTTGCAGCTGATCGAATAGGTCATCAATCCTCGGCAATGGATACTTGTTCTTCATCGTTGCCTTATTCAGCTCTCGGTAGTCTATACACATTCTCATACTTCCGTCCTTCTTCTTCACGAATAACACCGGAGCTCCCCAGGGTGACGAACTAGGTCGAATGAAACCGTTGTCCAACAGCTCCTGAAGTTGCGTCATGAGCTCCTTCATCTCCGTCGGTGCTAATCGGTAAGGTGCTTTTGCTATCAGTGTCGTTCCTTGTAACAAGTCTATACGAAACTCCACTTGTCTATCAGGTGGTAATCCGGGAAGATCTTCGGGAAAGACTTCCGGATAATCACACACAACCAGTATATTCTGCACCTCTTTCTTCTCCTTCTTAGCATCAATTACGAATGCCAAGTACGATGCACATCCTTTGGACAAACATTTCCTGGCTTTCATCAAGGATATGATTCCAAAATTCACTCTGCGTTTGTCCCCGTACACCATAAATGATTCTTTTCTTGGTGGGTTTACCTTTACTATCTTCTTTCGGCATTGAATCTCAGCATCATTAGCGCTAAGCCAATCCATACCCAAAACGATGTCGAAACCGTTTAACTCTATGGGTAATAGCTCTTCCTGGAATTCGTTTCCGTTTAGGTCAATGATGGTGTTCCTAATACGATTACTAACAGGTACGAATTTGCCACTGACAACTTCTACAATCAGGGCATTACCTAGTTTTTCTACAGGCAATGCTAATTTCCCACCAAATTTATGCGACACAAAGGAGTAGTTGGCTCCGGAATCAAATAGTATATTTGTAGGCAAACCATTTACAAGAAAGGTACCTGAAGCGACGTCTGCTGCCTCCTTCGCAGCCTGGAGCGTCATCTGGAAGGCTCTCGCCTTCGGCTTCGGTGGTATGTTGGGTCTTCCTGCCTCCTTCTTCGGGCAGTCCTTCAAAATGTGCCCTTCTTCATTACACCAATAACAGGCCTTTTGGTTGAGGGTGCATTCATTGGCATAGTGCCCAGGCTTTCCGCATTTGTAACAAGTGAACCCTCCATCACACTTCCCAGAGTGCTTTTTCTTGCACTTGTCACACCACTTCGCTTCTGATCCTCTTCCTCTCGAACCAGACTTCGAGAATCTACCCTTCTTGTTGGACTTTGAGGATCCATCGAACTTCCGTTTCTCACCAACCTCAGCCCTTTCCAGACCTCTTTCCTTTTGTTGGGTCTCCACGTTCTTAGCTGCTTGAACAGCTGATTTCAAAGTGGTTGCCATCTTGACTGTTGGGCCAAAGTCAGCCGGCAGTCCGTTTGTGAATTTCTCAATTTTGGAAAGTTCGGTTGGCACTAGGTATGGAAACAACTTCATCCTTTCCGTAAATGCAGCAGCATAGTCATCGATGCTCATTCTCCCATTCTTCAAATTTTGGAACTCATTGTTCAGATCAATCAGGTCTATCTCTGAACAGTACTGCGCCTTCAGTTGTTCCAAGAACTCATCCCATGACATTTTCAGAGCTTCTCCCCGTGGCATTGTATCTGCCAATAGCTTCCACCAGCTTAAGACTCCAGTTTTCAATTGTCTTACAGTGAAGAAAGTCTTCTGCTTCTCGCTGCAGTCGCAGCTCTCAAACACCATCTCCATCTCAGAGATCCAGTCCATAATCTCAACAGGCTTTGGGCATCCTGAGAGACTTGGTGGTTTCGCACCCAAGAAGTTTTTGTAAATCCGCCCATCCTTGTTGTTTCTCCCTTTTGGTTCATCCCTTTGCTCACCTTGAGTCCCTACTTGACTCACTTGGCGGCTATAGTTCCCTTCCTCAGATGGCTTGGGAACTGGCTCCGTCGGTTCAAGATGTATGGTAGGTTCGTCCCTATTTTCGTGGAGCATCCGTCTCATTTCTTCCCTTTGTTCAGCTAGCGTAGCCTGAATCATGGCTTGAACTCCAGCCATGGTAACTGGCTCAGGTGCAACTTCTTCAACAACAGGTATTTGCTGAACCACTGGGGGTTGGTTCCTACCTCCATTTGCGTTCACGTTTCCACTATGGGTCCTTGCCATCTTGATCTATACACCGAATAAGGTGAATTTAGATCTTTATTTAGGATAGACGTTTTAAATCGTCCTTATCACTCTGAAACGTTTACATGCTAGTTCTAATATCGTAGTCGTACATTGAGAATCCTAAACACATAAGGTTTCTAGATCCAGTTGGCAACAGACCATAGATCCGAACAAATAACAGCATATCATGCACAAAGCATTTAGCACATAAAAGCAATTTAGGCACAATTCCTAAAATAAGCTAGTGCTCACACCTCACAATCATCGCTTAGCATTCTAAGTTTAAGTCTAGAAATCCTACAAATTCCTAGTTCGCTTAAACTAATGCTCTGATACCAACTGTGACATCCTCAAAATCACGGCCAGAAAAGACCGGTTTGTTTATGCTTTGTTTAAAGATCAGAGTTACATTTTAAATGAAAGTGTAATGGAATTTGTCCCAAAAAAAAATATGATAAAGATTTATCAAAAGCATTTCCATAGAAATGTATTTCATTAAAAGACTCGGGATGTCATGTTCGTACAGATCAAAAGCATAAACAGTACAATATAAGCCTTACTACATTATTTCATATCTACAGGCCTATATCCGTAATCCCTCGTCCAAAACATCACACCTATGCTCATGCGCCACTACCTGTAATACATAAAACTGAGTGGGTCAGGCTTGGGAGCCTGGTGAGCACATAGGGTTTTCAACCGACAATAAATAAGTTTATTAATCAATCAACAATAACCCGATTACCCGTTCCCGTTATCCTCACTTTACGTCCCTAAACACCTATCATAAGGGACCTAGCCTAAGGATCATCATCGGGACGGACACTACTGCTAAGGGGATTCCTCGGCAATAAATGTCCTAAAGGCAACCATGTGGGGTATGGAGTACACCGGTGAACACATCGTTCACAAACACCTACAGGTTGCGAGCCTGCTAGTGTTCCACTGGACTGTCTAGAAGAGTTCGTGGTCGTCATCCATACTCCGCTAGATGACAGAAACAACAACATCAACATCGAGGCCTCTCATCATTTTATCACACATCACCTATTACATCTACCCATGTTTACCCCAACATTTTCGTAGATATAAAATACATATACAGTTTAAATCATTGAAAACATGTATAACAACGTTCATCCAGCATAGATAGCAAGTATTCAGATAATATGCACACATAGCACGTAATTTATATAAAATACTTTATATCTATGTGTAAGCTGAAAGTAACTATGCACTCACTTGATTAGGTGGTGACTCAGCACTCGGACAGCGCTTCGATACTCTCAAAATGATATTCCTTTGATAAAACCTAGTATCGATACCACTAGGGTTTAGTTTAATGATAACCGCGACAAATTAATTAGTCCGAGTATTATTAAGCGTTAATAATACTCGATATAACTCATAATAATAGCCCAAATAATTATTTTAAGGACCTAATAACATTCCTATAATTATTTGAAAGCTATATTAAAAATTGCGTAAGCGTAGCATACTTACAGCAAATTTTATCGAGAACCAGGACTTAATTGGAGTAGCGTTTCGAAAACGAAAAACTCCTTTTTCTCGGGACTCCGGGAGCCTCGGGGCTTCCCTAGGGTGCTAAGGGGCTTAACTAGGGTTTAGGGGTGTTTTGGGGTTGTAGAGAGAGAAAGAAGTTAGAGAGAGAAGTGAAAAAGGTGTGAAAAATGGTGAAGTCTCGGCCTCCTTTTATAGTCCTGCGAGGCCTCGGTACGCTGGGCGTACCTCGGACCTACGCGGGGCGTAATGGTTCGGATAAGGTTGCCAGCTCGCACCAGCTGGCTCGCACTCGTCGGATGGATCAGACCGAGGTTACGCGGGGCGTAGCTTCTTCGTATGCAGAACGTAATAGCGAGGCTTCGTGGCATGATCCAAAGCGAGATCTGAGACCTTCATCAGACGGCCCACAATGCGCCACGTCACTAGTCTCGCACCAGTTTTCGCATTTTCATACTTCAACTTTAAAAATTCGTAACTTTCTCATACGAACTCCGTTTTTGACGTTCTTTATATCCACGTGAAGGTGGGAATGTACTCTACAACTTTCGTTTAGACTTCGTTAGCTAATTTTGGCTCGATTTTAAATTTTATATTATTAACGGGCCGGGACACGATTGGTCCGTTAAATCCTCATAACTTCTTCATCCGACATCCGTTTTCACCCATCTTTTTCTCGTTACGTTACTCTTAACGAGATCTTCGATTCTCGTTCAGGTCGTGTCGGCTAAAAACCGCTCGATCTAATATTCGAATTTCGGGTTGTACAATGTTATTCCGAAACTTCGAAAAATCATAACTTCTTCATACGAAGTCAGATTTGGACGTTCTTTTTATCGATGTTCTTAGTTTAACATATTCTACGACTTTCGTTTAGATCGCTAAGGCTAAATCTCGCTCTATCGTAAATTCACTATTTACGCTCTTCGGTATTGTGCCGGTTCTGCCGCGAAACTTCGACGGGTCATAACTTCTTCGTTATAACTCGGATTTCGGCGTTCCTTATATGCACGGAAACCTTGAGACATATTCTACAACTTTATGTAGAGATATCGGGATTATCTCACACTTTAATATTTACGCTCATTTTTATTCTTTATCAATTATACATTTATAATTAAATAATAAACACATAAACACACATAATTCACATAATACTCAAATATTTCATCTTTATTACTTCAAAAAGAGTTATAAGAGTTGACCTAGACTATTACATTGATAAAAATGCTTAGCCCTGAAACCCGGGCGTTACACACTGCTTTGTGGCGACTTCTGATAACCATGTCGTCAACATAAACGTCGACGCTCCTGCCGATTTGGTTGACGAATACTTTATCCATCAGTCATTGGCATGTTGCCACATCATTTTTTTAGCCTAAATGGAATTTTTCGGTAGCAGAATGTGTTGTGATCAATGTGGAATGGTGTCTTTTCCTCATCATCCCTACACATTTAGACTTGGTGATAGCATTTGTAAGCGTCGAGAAAGCATCTAAGTTGGAAACCTTCCAAGGATTCAAACCTTTAGTCTATCTCCGGGAGGGGTAATGATCTTTTGTTTAGGCGTTGTTTAGATCGGAGTATCGATGCACATTCGCCATGATCCATCATGTTTCTTTACCATTACGGGGTTAGCCATCCAGGTAGGAAAATTGCTTCCCGGAGATTGCATGCGCCTACTAACTTTGTTGGTTCCTCATTGATTGCTTCGTTCCTATCGTCGCTTTCCCCCTCTTTTTTTGTTTGATTGGGATGCTTCCCAACACAATGTTCAGGATATGTTCGATGACCTTGCAGTCTACCCCTTTCATGTATGTGGGTTGCCAAGAATATATGTTGGATAATTGATTTAAGAGCGCGATTAGCCTAGTTTTTTTTCCTTCAATAGATCGGCGCCCACCTATATTGCTTGCTCCGGGTGACCCGAAACGATCACATATTTTTCCATGCGACAATCCTCCTTTGATTTTTTGGGGGCCCAAACTAACTCCGGAGTTGTATATAACACCTAATTCCCGGTACACATTTAACTTAAGCATTTATGTATTTTCTCTGGGACTCGACGAGCTGGTGGCCCAACTCGTCGAGTAGGATCGTGATCCGCGGGCATTTTAAGTGACCTACTCGACAAGTCGGGAGACTGACTCGGCGAGTAGGTGTTGTTTGAGGAAAACCCTAAATATGAGGTTTTGCACCCTATTTAAATGACTTATCTCAGCCTCCCTCGTCCCTACCTCTCCCAAGAAGTTGTATATAGAAACCCTAACTGTTTTGTGTGATCTAAGGCCATTTTGGTGCTTTTGGGTGGTTTGTGAAGCTTGAGAGGAAGGAAGAAGCCTGTGAATTCGAGTTGGGGCTTGTAGATCCATAGATCTTATACCATCTTCTGCTCAAAGAAGGTACATGCCCCCTGTTTTGGATTTCCATCTGGTTGTTCATCCTTAGAGCTTAGAATATGGGTGCATTTAGGGTTTCCGAAGAAATTTTCGGATTTGTGAAGTGATTCATGGGGTTCTACTTTTAGATATGAGTTATTGGAGGGGTCTCCTGGCATAAAGGTGCGAACTTTATGGCCATGAGAGCCCCATGCACATTGTAGAGCACCTTTTATGGATCTTTGAGCCAAAAACCCCATGCATGTGCACAAAGTTTGGAACTTTACGTATAAAATGGACATTAGGAATCCAGATCTATGGTTTTGATGTTTTAAGACCCATTTAAATTGGTTGTATAGTAAAGATCAAGTAGGGACTCGACGAGTTGTTCTTGGAACTCGGCGAGTCGATGTGTATTAACCACCAAATCCTTTCTGCGGATGGACTAGTTGTGTTAAAAGGAAGTCTCGTACATGCTTAGATACGTAAAGGGACCTAGGAATCTCCCAACCATTGAAGATGGACTCGACGAGTTGTTTATACAACTCGGCGAGTCATAGACTGGACATGTTTTTATGAAGGAGATGAACTCGTCGAGTTGAAGGTAGAACTTGGCGAGTCGGATGAAGATGGTCCCGATGGGTTGAATGAAGGGGAACTCGACGAGTTCTTGCTAGACTCGATGAGTGGAGTCGGGGTTGGATCGGGTTAGTGGAGCATGGACTCGACGATTTGATAGACAAACTCGACGAGTCAGGTCAACTAGGTGTTGACTTTGACTGGTTAATTTTTTACCCAGGCTAGGGATATATGTTTTGTTTGATGACTTGAGGATTGTCGTATAGGGATTGTGGAGTCGAGGAATGTCGATCTTCGCGCAGAGGACGGTTCAGACACTACACGACATCGAGGGGAGTTACCTTCCAGTAGGGGTAGGTCTAAGGCCACAATGCCGACCCACCAACAGGGGTATTTAGTAGATAATAGTCTTTGTGATAATTATCTTGGTTTGGTTATGGGATTTGGTCATGAGATATGCCTGTGAGATATGACATCTGTGTCAGTGGTAGTTACAGGGAATAGTCTTTCCCTGGCATAGGTCGTTAGGACCAAGGTAGGTCAGTACCCCAATATGCCTAACTGTATGTTTATATCTTATTAGTGTATGCTAGTGGTAGGGGTGAAATAGTCCCTAGTTAGCGGTTGAAAGATACCAATGGCAGTTACCGGTTGAAAGATACCGATGGCGGTTACTGGTTGAAAGATATTGATGATAGTTACTAGTTGAAAGATACCGATGGAGGTTACCGGTTGAAAGATACCGACGATATTATATGGTATGTGGTATGATGGGGGAACTCACTAAGCTTTGTGCTTACAGTTTTTGGTTTTGGTTTCAGGTACCTCTTCATCGAAGGGGAAGGAGCCGGCGGTGTAGCAGCGCATCACACACATGCATGGTTTCCGCTTTGGTTTCTGGGATTGTACTATGATTTTTCATTACTTTTGATGTTATTTTTTTGAGACATGACACTACAATTTTATGTAATTTTAGCAATGTCTTGATAAGTTATTTTATAAACTACTTAATTAAAAATGAAACTTTTGGCCTTGATTTTTGGGATGTTACACTGTAATTATTTTGTGACAAACATGTGGGCGTGAGCTACTAGCGAAGATTGTGCCTGAACCAATACGCATGTTGAACTTGACGGTACCATGGATGGTTCACCAAGCAAAATACTTTGTTTCGCTGGAAAGCATATTACTGAGAACTTTATTGTATGTGTGATGCTCTCTCTCTCGTCATGGCTAACTAGTGTGAGTGGGAGGTTTATGGTGCCTAATGGCCATAGGATGTGTCCTGTGAAGCCGACCAATGGGTTGCCTGTCGGTGGTTTCAATTCCTCCTTCCAGGAACTCGGCAACTGCCAGAAACAGTGCTCGTAGAGGTTTTCGGTGCCATTGCTATTATCTATGTAAATGTGGCGGATTTGCTTTTAGCGTGTAGATGCAATAATTAGGAGCAGATCCCTAGGGTTCCAGCTGTGTGGCCTCGGGTTCTATAATGAGAAGTTGATGCTTAGAAGGTTTCTAGATAGTACCTCTATGTCATTATCGATCTCACGACGTTCGTACCTCTTGCGTGGTCTCTTGATGGTAAGGACCTCGTTCTCGGGATCTTTGTGTTTATTACCATCCTTTCGAACCCCAACATTCTCCTTATCGATATCAAATTTGGGCCTCAAGTTATTTACGATGTCGAAGATGTTGCTTGCTAGCCACCTTCTTTCCATACATGTTATAGTGTATGCTTGAGAAAAGGTTCCCTGGGGTTGGTTTATGCATGGGTTGAACTTCAATGGTTTTTGCAAAGAAAACCCTATGTGCGATGTGTCTACCACCAAAGAGAACTGATAGCTTGAACTTAGTATTGTGCAGATGACATTATGGTCCATAGGAACCAAGTGTTCGTCCCCACCTGCTGCAGTAGCAATTGCGGATGAAAAACCTTTGATTATGATTGCTGATTCAAAAGTTGTGACTGTTGGGTCGGTGGCTGCGACCGCCGAATTGCTACCAACTGAGGCTTCGCAGTTGTGCTTTTAACCGACTGTTTTGTTGTGACAATTGACGGTCGCCATTGGTCGGCGATTTCTACCGCTGTGGTTTCTGTTATCGGGCTTAGCGTCTGTATAGTTGGCGTGTGGGTGGAGGCTTATCCATTTGATGCAAATAATAGTATGCCATGGACTGACGACATTGGTATGAGTGGACTCGTTTCTCCTCTGTCGGGCACCACAAGTACCTTTCCAGTCATCGCTGTCGTCTAGGTTCGTATCAAGGTTGTGTAACTCTGAGTACACGCCCGAATGGGGCCAAATGCTGTGAAATGTCTTCGAGCTTCACTCCAGTTATGGATAACTTCGTTTGGTTAAGATTGAGAATCACATCAAAGAAAGAACCGATAACAATCGTCATCCAGTAGGGGGTCTCGAAACGAAGCTTTGACGGTCTAGTCAGTAATCGGATAAGAGAATTAGGGTTTACTTTGAGATAGAGAAAGAGGTGATCCCTTCTTCTAGAGAAGAATGGTTTCTTTTATATATGTCATCATGGGAGCATGGCCCCGACAATACCTTTTTTCCTATCAGGGCCATCGGAACGTGGAGACGAACTATTAGTGAATCGTGCACCACTAGTGATTATCTACTATTGGTGCAGAATCACTGAAGGGAAACACTCTGAGAGTCACACTTGTCGCCTTGGGAAGCGGTTAGTACTATTTTTCCTTGCTTTAGACTGAAGTTTCGCGTTCTGTGATTATCATGGCATGTGCGGAATATGAAAGATCTAGTGAATCATCATGTAAAATCAAGAACACAAGGAGTAAATAAATCTTTGTAAGCTCTTATTAGATCTAGAAAGAATATATACAAATGGGTTTGTACAAAGTTTCTGTCTCTAGTCTAACACTCCAAATGAATTCACTTCTATAATGGGAGTCACTCACTTCCTATTTATAGGAAAGACTCAACCCATTTACACATACAAAGAGGAAAGTCTAAAACACTACATCCAAGAGTGACTTTGCACCCTAACATTCTCCCCCTAAAAGTTAGGATTGGATGTCCTGCTTTAATCTCCAACGAGCTAGCGTGATCAAGACCAAACTCCCCCTCGAAGTAACACCGGTCTTCAAATTCGCAAATGAATATTCGACAAACCCAAGAAGCTTCGAATACCCATCATTCTCCCCCTTTTTATAATCAAAAAATGATTATAAAACCCACTAAGCATGAGAAGCGCCCGAGGAATAGTCTTCACGATACTCCCCCTTGATGTGTACCAAAAATGAATCACCAAAAATCTTGCACGGAAAAACAATCACGAAAAAGCCACAAAAAATTTCCAATTTATGAAATTTTTTGACTTTTTGGGTGAAAGTTGCAAGATTTTTCAAAATCCGGGTAGAAATTGTCACTTTCTGAAACTTGCAGGGACCCGTTGTGCCAAAAATAGCCAAATATGCGAAATTCTCCCCCATTTGCGAAACTCGGTATAAAATGTAAATTCGCACAAACTGTAGGGACCAGAACTGAAAATTCTGCAATTTCTCAGCTTTTATTACCCATTTGCGAAGTTGGGTATAAACTGTCATTTCGTGAAAAGATCAGGGACCCAATTCGAAAATATTTGTTTTCTTCTTCCCAATTCGTGAATGTTTCACAGTAACACCATCAACCCAATCATCCAATTTTAGATGCGAAGCCTAATCAATACAACCTCATATGCGAACTTAATTGAGACCCAGATAATTTTCATTAGCGAATCCACTATAGCAAGATGCGAACAAACATTCTTAGCAATAACAAACTAAACTCAAACGATATCCAAATTCATTCCAAACTTCGCTTTTTCTTCACATCAACAATTGATTTGAACCTGAAACATTCGCATCTAACGATCCCAAGAAACTGGTCGACCATTGAATCCATAACATCAAAAATTGACTGCCTTTAATCCTTGACTTCGCATAATCGATTCTAATAATAATTCTTCGAACATCGATCCTTGACAATTGATCACAAAACGACAAACCCAGACTCAAACTTTCGCATTCAATCAACTATTGATTGTAAACCCATTCACGCTTCGTTTTCAATCGACTTCCAAAATTGTCGATTTCTATTACATCACCCTTTGTCAACAAATGAAATCAAACTTCAATTGCTTCATCTGTTCGTTCCCAAATCATCTCCTTCCTAAAGTTCGTTCTTCAGCTTTATACATCATAAACCAACAATCGAACTTGCGAACTCACACAACCAACCCTCGATGCTTACATCGAACTCACAACTCAGTTTATCCGAATCGATTTCCAAAAAGTATTCAAGATGCAAATATGAACTGTGTTCGACATCAAGAAGTAAAACTCAAACAATTTTCAAAATTAACTCCCAAATTGAACAACATTTCGATATCCACAGCCAATATCCAACTTGTATCAAACGATTTCAGCCTTCAATTCAGCAATTCATCAATTGAAAATCGAGTTTGACTTTGCTTTTCAGAGTTTGACTTCTTGAAATCTGAAAACAAACATGATATTGATTTATCAAAAAAGTTTGCAAAATGGGCTTTAAACATTGAATTAACAAATGTATAGTGATTTTCGAATGAGCAGTAAAAGAATTTTGAAATTTGATTTTGATTTTGATTTTTAGGATTTTGATCTTAAAAAAAATAATTGGATCAACCAATGGTGTTTGAAATGGATTTGATCCAATGAGACAAATCGATCAAAAATGAAAAACGCAAAATACGAATCGAAATTATGGACGTTTTGGAATCCATTTGAGAATTTGAGATACCTTTTTGACGAATCAAGATCCATTTTCAACAAACGAATCAAATTTAGAAGATCTTGGTTCTTTTGTTGGAACGAGAAAATATCCAATTTGAACATTGTACCACCCATTATGCGAGATGTACAATTCGTTCGTCTTGTTCTTCAACGATCCAAGAACATCTTCAAAAGAACCACCAACACATTTGGGTTTTGACTTCAAATTCAATGCAACATTTGGAGATTGTTGCTTTGGAACCCAAATTTGCTTCACGGATTTCGATTTCACAACAACATTTGACGATTTTTGTGAATAAACCCGCTTGTTTTTGCGATTGATCTTCTTCTTCTTTTTCTTTCTCATCTTTTTTCATCTTGAAGACTTGACTCCATGAACAAACCCACTTTCCACAAATTGAACTTTGTGAGTTTGAATCAAATCTTTTGGAGTTTGATACTTGTGAACTTCTTGAATCACCGGCTTCCGATAAGGAATCATTCCTTTAAACGAATCACAAGAACACAAAATATCATCGGTTTGAACTCCAATCGAGCAAAAAAAAATTTCATAATGAGAATCAACTTGAACTCCTTTTTCTTGAACATCAAGAACAACACAATGAACTCCATTATCTTGAACTTCTTTTCCTTGAACATCATGAACATCAACAACACGATGAACATCATCAAGAACATGTTCTTGAGCTTCACGACAAGTTGCATAATATTCAATTCTATTTCTTCCTGGTTTACAATTAGCAAGAAGAATTCCTTTTATGACTTCACCATTCCTCTTATTTCTTCGTCTTTCTTGATATGTTGTAATCAATCGATCAAACAAATCTTTGTTTTGGTAAATTGGATAACCAATGAAATCTCCCTTTTCATCCCTTTCTCCATTTGACATAAGTGTATCTTCACTTTGCAATCCAACAGTCATTCGATAAAGAATGCATTCAAAAGAAGTGTATACGTATAGAAAACTTTCATTTCGAATCAACCATTGCTCCATAATTGATTCTTTTCTTTTAAATCAAATGTTATGAACTTGGGTTTTCTAGAGAGAGGAAGTGTAAATCAACAAGAATTCTAGAGAGAGAAAGTCAAATTTTGGATCAAATCAAGGAAAAATTCGATTTCTAGAAAACAAAACACTCTCTAAAAACAAAGATCAATAAGAACATGAAGAATCACCAAATCAAGATAGCCATCAAGGATCAATTCTTGATCAAATCAAGAACACCCGCTCTGATACCAATTGTAGTGGTATTGATTATGTTCGCATGTGTGGAATATGAAAGATCTAGTGAATCATCATGTAATATCAAGAACACAAGGAGTAAATAAATCTTTGTAAGCTCTTATTAGATCTAGAAAGAATATACAAATGGGTTTGTACAAAGTTTCTCTCTCTAGTCTAACACTCCAAATGAATTCACTTCTATAATGGGAGTCACTCACTTCCTATTTATAGGAAAGAATCAACGCATTTACACATAAAAAGAGGAAAGCCTAAAACACTACATCCAAGAGTGACTTTGCACCCTAACAGAGTTGGGCCCTGGCGCCGGAGCGCCGGTGTCTAGGTTCATGGCCGTGAAGGCGACGGCCCGGGCCTATAACCTATGTTAGGAAGCGACCTTTAGCTAGGTTGTCCTTTAGATAACCACTATGTTATTTTTGACGTATTCCTGTAGGGATATGTTAAGAGTTCCCATGTGGAAATGGGAACAAATTACCATGGTTTTTATCACCTAGTTACCCATGACGGCTAGGGGATTTGATGTGATGTGGGTCATTGTCGATCGTCTGACCAAGAGTGCCCATTTTCTGCTATTCAGGAGAGTTCCACAGTCGAGAAATTGGTTGATGTGTATGTGCGCAAGATTGTCGCTCGACATGGTGTTCTAGTGTCCATTATATCTGATCGAGATGTTCGATTCACTTCACGATTTTGGCGGAGGTTCCATGGGGAATCAGGTATGAGATTGCACTTTCGCATTACTTACCATCTGCAGACTGACGGCCAGAGTGAGCATACCATCCAGACGCTCGAGGAGATGTTGAGAGCCCGTATCTTAGATTTCGGTGGGAGTTGGGACTCCTACCTTCCCCTAGTTGAGTTTTCATATAACAAAAACTATCATTGGAGCATTGGTGCTCCACCGTTCCAACTTCTCTATGGGAGAGGCTTTCGTACGTCTTTTTGTTGGGGCAGGTCGGCCATAGAGTCATGAAGAGGACCGAAGTGGTTCTGCCAATGAAATAGCTTATCCAGCAGAATAGACAGAGATTGCATACAACTCTAAGCCAACAAAAGAGTTATGTTGATAGACGACAGTCTGAGTTGGAGTTCCAGGTCAGTGATATGATATTGCTGAAGGTATCACCCTGGAAGTGTGTCATACACTTCAGGAAGAGGGGAAGAGGGGG